>NC_069509.1:197395015-197451478 GCF_027579735.1 Bombina bombina
CTGACACTACTATACAGAATATGTACAGATACTGATATAAATATACAGTATACACTAATTGTCATATAACTGCATGTAATAGACACTACTATACAGAATATGTACAGATACTGATATAAATATACAGTATACACTAATTGTCATATAACTGCATGTAATAGACACTACTATACAGAATATGTACAGATACTGATATAAATATACAGTATACACTAATTGTCATATAACTGCATGTAATAGACACTACTATACAGAATATGTACAGATACTGATATAAATATACAGTATACACTAATTGTCATATAACTGCATGTAATAGACACTACTATACAGAATATGTACAGATACTGATATAAATATACAGTATACACTAATTGTCATATAACTGCATGTAATAGACACTACTATACAGAATATGTACAGATACTGATATAAATATACAGTATACACTAATTGTCATATAACTGCATGTAATAGACACTACTATACAGAATATGTACAGATACTGATATAAATATACAGTATACACTAATTGTCATATAACTGCATGTAATAGACACTACTATACAGAATATGTACAGATACTGATATAAATATACAGTATACACTAATTGTCATATAACTGCATGTAATAGACACTACTATACAGCATATGTACAGATACTGATATGAAAATCCAGTATAAAACGGCTTAAAAACTTTCTTAGAAACTCCCAGTTTAGCTCTGTTGAAAAGATTAGCTGGAACACCCACTGAAAATGGTTCTATAGCAAAAAAAAGCAGTCACTCTCCCCATCCTCAAACAGAAGCAAGCTGGAGTAGGTTGACATCATTATACTTCTAAAACTTTGGACTTGGTTAGGTGTCTGAACATCAGTGCAATGTTATTTAAAAATAAGCACAACTGTACATTTTAGAAAAAAAACCTCCTGTATAGGCTGCTATTATTATTATTATTATTATTATTATTATTATTATTATTATTATTCTTTATTTATAAAGCGCCAACAGATTCCGCAGCGCTGCCCATGGGTACAAGGATAACAGTACAATGGAGAAACAATACAATAAAAGAAAACATTTTGCAGACAAATACAGGGGGAATTGAGGGCCCTATTCCCGTGGGAACTTACAATCTAGAGATTTAAATAGATCTACAAAACATTTATACAAAGAACAATCTAGTGTATAATGTTCCTTTTAATTTTCTGTTTTTGATAATACTATTATATAGATTACTCTTATAAGCAAGGACGTTTATGAATCATTCTCGTGCTGTGCCATATCATGTTCCCATGAATCTAACGTTTGTGTTCACACGCTCACCTTGTTGCTGCAGTTTACACAAGTGCTATACGCTATCACGGCTTTGTCTTCTTCTAGTGTCTCACAGCTGAAGACAGAGTTCCTGCCCTTACTGAGCGTCATCTTTGTGTCAGAGAACAGCTTGGTAGCCGCAGTAAGTTTTCTTTATGTTCCAGCCAAATGCTGCTGGTGTATATGCAACTCTCTCCTCTATATCACTTGGATTAGACACTGCTCAGAGCTCTAAATAAAAGCTTAGTACTGTATGCGGATCTGCAGTTATACAGTGAATGTCACTGAGAGTAAGTTCTGCCTTCATGTTTAAAAGGCGTTTACCCATAGGGGGATTTGGGAGAGTGGCAGAAACTCTGCATTGTAAGCATTAACATCTAAATACAACATTGTTAAACTGAGGGCAGATTAATCTGTGTGTGTCTGTTTATATTATGTATATTTATGCACGCATGCATTTACAGTAATGTTATACCGCTGTGAATAAAAATGATAGGAGAGTAGATCTGACAGTTTCATTTTTACCTACACTCCTTCTTTGCTGTGTGCATTAATGTATGGAGTGATTGTAAAGTTTAATGATTAAGTGCCCGGTAACTAAAAATAATCTTACAAACGGGCACTTTCGTTCATTAAACTTTACAAAGGCATTTATTTGTAAAAATACCTTTGCTATATGATAAACATAACCAGATCCTCTGCCCGCAGCTCCTGCTTTCATTAGTATATCGATGGCGATCTGGCCTTCCTCCAATCATTGCGTGCTCCACGAGCTGGGCGCCAAAGGGGGCACACAACGTTTGGATGAAGCCGGATTTGTCATCGATCTGAGATGATGTAAGTTGTCTTGTCATTACTCCCCCAAATCATTTTTTTTTTTCGAAAACACATTTTACCTTGTGAGCTGTTTATCGCAGGTTTGGCATGTGAAGGACAGACTCATACATTATACTTGACAGATTGTTTGTTTGATTTCTCTGCATGCCGGCGAGTTTTTGCTCATCAGGTTTTTAGTCAGAAACAAGCCCTGTGCTAATGCTTTTTGTACAAACTATTTCCTGTACTGTGAGCAAATAATTAAATATATGCTGCATTTTATCTTGTGTACAAGTGATCTAATAAATCTTCCAATTCTAGGAACAAATGCTGAATATTGTATGTACTTTACAGAATCACCTATGGGGGTCACGGAACTAAACAATCTGATATCTTGCTTTCTTTTACAAGATATGACGAGTCCACGGATTTCATCCTTACTTATGGGATATCGCCTCCTGGTCAGCAGGAGGAGGCAAAGAGCTCCACAGCAGAGCTGTATATATAGCCCCTCCCTTCCCTCCCTCTCAGTCATTCTGTTTTCCTGCGTTAGTGAAAGGAGAGAGGTAAAGTGAGGTGTTAGTACACATCGGCACCATTTAAAAATAAAAAACTCTTGATTGAAGAATCTAAACTATTTTTCTAGAGGAGCAGTTTCTGGAAGTTATGATTATGGGAACTGGTGAGGTTTTACCCTGCATTGTGCCTCCCATCATTATACTGCTCTTCAGTATTGGTCTTAGAGAGAATTAACTAAGGCCTATCTGTCTTCATAGGACCTCAGGAGGGAGAAGAGAACTCTTGACACTGTTAATTTCTCATGTTGTTCCTCAACATGAAGGTAAGTGCAGTCTTTTCTTTCTGGGGCTCTGCAGCTTATCTCAGAAGTGACTGTGCTATAACCTTGTTTTCTATCAGCTTAAAGGCTTCATTTGGGCAGTATACAGATTCTCACTAATGCTAAGAGATTGAGAACTGTCATATTGTTTTATCTGTGGCACTATGCAGATTCTCACTAATACAGGGTCTGAGAACCGTCATATTGCTTATGTTTCCCAGACATTCTAGTGTGACTCAGACAGGTTAAGGACTAGAAGCGCTGGGGGATGGTGGTGACACAAAATGTTTGGGCAACTTTTTATTCAGAGTTGGATTGAATATATAGGCTGACGCTGGGAGGAGTATAGGAGTATGCAGTTTTTGTTTTGCTTTATTATGACTCCAAAACATGGCGGCTCTGTTTGTAGCTCTCCGTAACTTTTTTACGCCCACGATGGGCGGGTTGGTGTTAGCGCGCTTTCGCGCAGTTGTTTCTTCTACTGGGTTCCGACAGCAGCATTTTCTTCACGGCTCCTAGTGAGCTTGTTGAAATATAGTGCAAGCGGTCGTGGTGCACCGGGCGAGAAGTCTCGATACAGGTAGAGGTAGGAGCCGCAGCAGAGCTGCGGCAGGGTGACTAAAATTTTCTCTTTTAAAAATGTGTTATTTTTCCCCTTAAAGCTATATGACAAAGGGAGTACATAAGATTAATTAAGGAGGTTGTTTTTTTCGGTCCATCTGCCTATATGGACATTTTTTACAGAGACCGTTTTTTCTTTTAAAGACACATTACCTACTCTGTGCTAGAAAATTTTTGTAACGACCAAATTTGCTTGTTTTTCTGTGTATCATGGAGGACATTGAACAAAGCACATGTCCTATGTGTCTAAATGCCATTGTGGAACCCCCTGTTACCCTATGTGACACTTGTTTAGAGAGGGCCTTACAGTGCATAGAGAAAATATTTTCTAATACAGATATGCCTGGTGATTGCTCTCAGACCAATGAGACTCAGGGTATGCCGCTAGTTTCTCCCCAAGCGTCACAGCCTTTTAACGCCCACGCAAACTACGCCATGTTCCTCAAAGGCATCTACTTCATTCACCTTGCAGGATATGGCTGCAGTTATGTCATCCACCCTCACAGAAGTCTTGTCTAAGTTGCCAGTGTTACAGGGCAAACGTAGCAAAACTGAGACCCATGTGGTACCTTCAACTTCTGACACCTTGATGACTATCTCCGATGTACCCTCACAGGGATCTGAGTTGGGGGGTAGGGAACTTCTGTCTGAGGGGGAACTCCTCGACTCGGGGAGTGCGTTACCTCAAACTGATTTGGACGTCATGTCCTCTAGATTTAAGCTGGAACACCTCCGCTTGTTACTTCGGGAGGTTTTAGCGACTCTGGATGATTGTGACTCTATAGTGGTACCACCAGAGAAATTGTGTAAGATGGACAAATATTTAGAGGTGTCCCTGCTTATTCGGATGTGTTTCCAGTACCTAAGAGAATTTCGGAAATTATTTCGCGGGAATGGGAAAGACAGAGTATCCCGTTCTCGCCCTCTCCTATTATTAAGGAAATGTATCCTATAGCTGACACTGTTCGGGATTCTTGGCAAACAGTCCCTAAGGTGGAGGGAGCTATATCTACCCTGGCTAAACGTACAACTATTCCTATTGAGGACAGTTGTTCTTTCAAAGATCCTATGGATAAAAAATTGGAGGGTCTTTTTATTCACCAGGGTTTTCTATCACAAACGACGTTGTGCATTGTACCAGTTACAACTGCGGCCGCTTTTTGGTTTGACGCCTTAGAGGAGTCTCTTAAGACTGAGACTCCTTTAGAGGAAATTCTAAACATTATTAAGGCCCTTAAGCTGGGTAACTCTTTTATTACAGATGCCGCTTTTCAAATCGCTAGGTTGGCGGCTAAAAATGCAGGATTTGCCATTCTAGCGCGTAGAGCTTTATGGTTAAAATCTTGGTCTGCCGATGTATCCTCTAAATCGAAACTTTTGACTATTCCTTTCAAAGGAAAGACCCTATTCGGGCCTGAATTGAAAGAGATCATTTCTGACATTACGGGAGGTAAGGGTCACCTCCTCCCTCAGGATAAGACATCTAAACAAAGGCGACAGAGTAATTTTCGTTCCTTTCGAAATTTCAAGGGAATCCTTTCTTCCTCTTCCACTAAACAGGAAGGGAACTTGGCACAAGCCAAACCCGTCTGGAGACCCAATCAGGCTTGGAACAAGGGTAAACAACCCAAGAAGCCCGCTGCTGCTCCCAAGACAGCATGAAGGGGCGGCCCCCGATTCGGGACCGGATCTAGTAGGGGGCAGACTTTTTCTCTTTTTGTCCAAGCTTGGACAAGAGACGTTCAGGATCCCTGGACACTAGAGATCGTATCCCAGGGGTATCAACTGGAGTTCAAAAATTCCCTCCCAAGGGGAAGGTTTCTTCTTTCACGATTGTCTGTAGACCAGACAAAAAGAGAGGCGTTCTTACGTTGTGTAAAAGACTTCTCCACTATGGGAGTAATTTGTCCCATTCCAATACAGGAACAGGGGCAGGGCTTTTACTCAAATCTTTTCGTGGTTCCCAAAAAAGAGGGAATGTTCAGACCCATTTTAGACCTCAAGAGTCTAAACAAGTTTCTCAGAGTCCCATCCTTCAAGATGGAGACGATTCGAACAATTCTTCCTTCCTTTGATCCAGGAAGGTCAATATATGACTACCGTGGACTTAAAGGATGCATATCTTCACATTCCTATCCACAGAGATCATCACCAGTTTCTAAGGTTTGCCTTCCTGGACAAACACTTTCAGTTCGTGGCTCTTCCTTTTGGTTTGGCCACTGCACCCAGGATCTTCATGAAGGTTCTAGGATCTTTGCTAGCGGTTCTCAGACGGAGGGGCATTGCAGTGGCGCCTTATCTGGACGATATTCTAATACAGGCGTCTTACCAACTGACAAGGTCTCACATGGTTCTGTCCTTCCTAAGGACTCATGGGTGGAAGGTGAATCTAGAAAAGAGTTCACTAATTCCACAGACAAGAGTTCCTTTCCTGTGAACTCTAATAGATTCCATATCCATGAAAATCTTCTTGATGGAAGTCAGAAGGTTAAAGATTCTGAATACATGCCGAACCCTTCAGTCCAATCCTCGGCCATCAGGGGCTCAGTGCACGGAGGTAATTGGATTGATGGTGGCGGCAATGGACATCATTCCGTTTGCTCGTTTTCATCTCAGACCTCCACAACTGAGCATGCTCAGGCAGTGGACTGGAGATTATGCAGATTTGTCTCCTCAGATAGATCTGGATCAGGAGACAAGAGACTCTCTTCTTTGGTGGTTGTCGCTGGATCATCTGTCCCAAGGGACGTGCTTCCGCAGACCTTCATGGGTGATAGTGACAACAGACGCCAGTCTACTAGGATGGAAACAAGGAAGGTGTCCACAGCTCTCCAATAGTAGAAATAATCTTTATTAGGACATATAAATTAGCAAAATCTAATTTATATGTCCTAATAAAGATTATTTCTACTATTGGAGAGCTGTGGACACCTTCCTTGTTTTGAATTACTACTTGGTGAAGGGGCAGTTCACCTGTCTTCACGGGCACTCCTCCTTTGGTGCTGTTCTACACTTGTTTGTTGAAGTCTACTAGGATGGGGTGCAGTCTGGAATTCTCTGAAGGCTCAGGGAGTGTGGACTCGAGCAGAGTCTCTACTTCCCATCAACATTCTGGAGTTGAGAGCAATATTCAATGCGCTTCAAGCTTGGCCTCAGTTGGCTTCGGCCAAATTCATCCTATTTCAGTCGGACATCACGACTGTGGTTTACATCAGGGAGGAACAAGGAGTTCCTTAGCGATGACAGAAGTATCCAAGATAATTCAGTGGGCGGAGGTTCACTCTTGTTATCTGTCAGCAATCTACATCCCAGGAGTGGACGTAGAAGCCAGGAGGCTTCCATTGAGGCAGGACCTTCTCATTCAGGACCCTTCTATCTTCCAAATCTAATTTCTCTACAGCTGACTGCTTGGAGATAGAAAGCTTAATTTTATCTAAGCATGGTTTTTCTGATGCTGTTATTGATACCTTGATTCAGGCACGTAAACCTGTTACTAGAAAGATTTACCATAAGATGTGGAGTAAATATCTTAATTGGTACGAATCCAAGGGTTACTCATGGAGTAAGGTTCGAATTCCCAGGATTTTATCTTATCTCCAAGAAGGATTGGAGAAAGGGTTGTCAGCAAGTTCCTTAAAGGGACAGATTTCTGCTTTGTCTATTTTGCTACACATTCGTCTGGCAGATGTTCCAGATGTTCAATCTTTTTGTCAGGCTCTGACTAGAATCGGGCCTGTGTTTAGACCAATTGCTCCTCCTTGGAGTTTGAATTTAGTTCTTAATGTTCTTCAAGGGGTTCCGTTTGAACCCATGCATTCCATAGATATTAATTTATTATCTTGGAAAGTTTTATTTTTGGTTGCTATTTCTTCTGCTCGCAGAGTTTCTGAGCTTTCGGCTTTACAATGTGATTCTCCTTATCTTATTTTCCATGCTGATAAGGTGGTTTTACGTACCAAACCTGGTTTTCTTCCTAAGGTTGTTTCTAACAAGAATATTAATCAGGAAATTGTAGTTCCTTCCTTGTGTCCTAACCCTTCTAAGAAGGAACGTCTGTTACATAATTTAGACGTAGTCCGTGCCTTGAAGTTCTACTTGCAGGTGACTAAAGAATTTCGGCAAACATCTTCATTATTTGTTGTGTTTGCTGGGAAACGTAGGGGTCAGAAAGCTTCGGCTACATCTCTTTCTTTTTGGCTGAAGAGTATCATCCATGTTGCGAATTACGGCTCATTCTACTAGGGCTGTGGCTTCCTCATGGGCATTTAAAAATGATTCTTCTGTTGAACAGATTTGCAAGGCTGCAACTTGGTTGTCTCTTCATACTTTTTCCAAATTTTCCAAATTTGATACTTTTGCTTCATCTGAGTCTGTTTTTGGGAGAAAGGTTCTTCAAGCAGTGGTGCCTTTAGGTTCCTGTTTTGTCCCTCCCTTTCATCCTTGGCCTATAGCTTTGGTATTGTATCCCATAAGTAAGGATGAAATCCGTGGACTCGTCATATCTTGTAAAAGAAAAGGACATTTATGCTTACCTGATACATTTATTTATTTTACGATATGACGAGTCCACGACCCACCCTGTTATTTAAGACAGGTGTTTATTTTTTGTTAAACTTCAGTCACCTCTGCTCCTTGGCCTTTCCTTTCTCTTCCTAACTTCGGTCGAATGACTGGAGGGAAGGGAGGGGCTATATATACAGCTCTGCTGTGGAGCTCTTTGCCTCCTCCTGCTGACCAGGAGGCGATATCCCATAAGTAAGGATGAAATCCGTGGACTTGTCATATCGTAAAAGAAATAAATTTATCAGGTAAGCATACATTTCCTTTTTGTTATAAAATAGCCAGTTACACTAGACACGTGTGACGCTGCATGAGAGACAATCATTAGCTAATATAAGAACTTGTTTAGTGTGTAAGGTATATGTCATTAGTTGTGGGGATAGTCTTTAAGTGAAGTCAATCCTAGCATTTCTGAAACGCTAGGATTGACTATTGAAATAAATAAAGGGGACTTTCATTCCTTAAGTATAAGATACTTCATGTAGATCGCCGCTCTGAGCTGCTGAGGAATCCCACGGCAGATCGATATTTCTTCTGTTATGTGTGATCAGTCCACGGGTCATCATTACTTCTGGGATATAACTCCTCCCCAACAGGAAATGCAAGAGGATTCACCCAGCAGAGCTGCATATAGCTCCTCCCCCCTACGTCAGTCCTAGTCATTCTCTTGCACCCAACGACTAGATAGGATGTGTGAGAGGACTATGGTGATTATACTTAGTTTTTATGACTTCAATCAAAAGTTTGTTATTTTACAATAGCACCGGAGCGTGTTATTACTTCTCTGGCAGAGTTTGAGGAAGAATCTACCAGAGTTTTTTTACTATGATTTTAACCGGAGTAGTTAAGATCATATTGCTGTTCTCGGCCATCTGAGGGAGGTAAAAGCTTCAGATCAGGGGACAGCGGGCAGATGAATCTGCATTGAGGTATGTAGCAGTTTTTATTTTCTGAATGGAATTGATGAGAAAATCCTGCCATACCGTTATAATGACATGTATGTATACACTTCAGTATTCTGGGGATGGTATTTCACCGGAACTACTCTGTTAAAGGTCACTAATCCTTTTAATAAGTATTTATCATGTTAAACGTTTTTGCTGGAATGTAGAATCGTTTACATTTCTGAGGTACTGAGTGAATAAATATTTGGGCATTATTTTCCACTTGGCAGTTGTTTGGTTTTAATTGTGACAGTTTCGTTTCTCTTCACTGCTGTGTGTGAGGGGGGGGCCGTTTTTGGCGCTCTTTGCTACGCATCAAAAAAATTCCAGTCAGTTACTCTTATATTTCCTGCATGATCCGGTTCATCTCTGACAGATCTCAGGGGTCTTCAAACTTCTTTGGAGGGAGGTAGATTCTCTCAGCAGAGCTGTGAGAATTTTATATTGACTGTGAATAAAAACGTTGCTCTGTAATTTTTATGTCAAATTTAATTATTGTTATTTTTCTAATGGGAACAAACCTTTGCTAAAAGTTGTGTTGTTTTAAAGTTTGATGCTATAACTGTTTTTTCAGTTCATTATTTCAACTGTCATTTAATCATTTAATCGTTTAGTACCTCTTTGAGGCACAGTACGTTTTTGCTAAAAAAGATTATAACCAAGTTGCAAGTTTATTGCTAGTGTGTTAAACATGTCTGACTCAGAGGAAGATATCTGTGTCATTTGTTCCAATGCCAAGGTGGAGCCCAATAGAAATTTATGTACTAACTGTATTGATGCTACTTTAAATAAAAGTCAATCTGTACAATTTGAACAAATTTCACCAAACAGCGAGGGGAGAGTTATGCCGACTAACTCACCTCACGCGGCAGTACCTGCATCTCCCGCCCGGGAGGTGCGTGATATTATGGCGCCTAGTACATCTGGGCGGCCATTACAGATAACATTACAAGATATGGCTACTGTTATGACTGAAGTTTTGTCTAAATTACCAGAACTAAGAGGCAAGCGTGATCACTCTGGGGTGAGAACAGAGTGCGCTGACAATACTAGGGCCATGTCTGATACTGCGTCACAGCTTGCAGAGCATGAGGACGGAGAGCTTCATTCTGTAGGTGACGGTTCTGATCCAAACAGATTGGATTCAGATATTTCAAATTTTAAATTTAAATTGGAGAACCTCCGTGTATTACTAGGGGAGGTCTTAGCAGCTCTCAATGATTGTAACACCGTTGCAATACCAGAGAAACTGTGTAGGTTGGATAAATACTTTGCGGTACCGGCGAGTACTGACGTTTTTCCTATACCTAAGAGACTAACTGAAATTGTTACTAAGGAGTGGGATAGACCCGGTGTGCCGTTCTCACCCCCTCCAATATTTAGAAAGATGTTTCCAATAGACACCACCACTCGGGACTTATGGCAAACGGTCCCTAAGGTGGAGGGAGCAGTTTCTACTTTAGCTAAGCGTACCACTATCCCGGTGGAGGATAGCTGTGCTTTTTCAGATCCAATGGATAAAAAATTAGAGGGTTACCTTAAGAAAATGTTTGTTCAACAAGGTTTTATATTGCAACCCCTTGCATGTATCGCGCCGATTACGGCTGCGGCAGCATTTTGGATTGAGTCTCTGGAAGAGAACCTTAGTTCATCTACGCTAGACGACATTACGGACAGGCTTAGAGTCCTTAAACTAGCTAATTCATTCATTTCGGAGGCCGTAGTACATTTAACCAAACTTACGGCTAAGAACTCAGGATTCGCCATACAGGCACGTAGGGCGCTGTGGCTAAAATCCTGGTCAGCTGATGTTACTTCTAAGTCCAAATTACTTAATATACCTTTCAAGGGGCAGTCTTTATTTGGGCCCGGTTTGAAAGAAATTATCGCTGACATTACAGGAGGTAAGGGCCACGCCCTACCTCAAGACAAAGCCAAAGCCAAGGCTAGACAGTCTAATTTTCGTCCCTTTCGGAATTTCAAAACAGGAGCAGCATCAACCTCCACTGCACCAAAACAGGAGGGAGCTGTTGCTCGTTACAGGCAAGGCTGGAAGCCTAACCAGTCCTGGAACAAGAGCAAGCAGGCCAGGAAACCTGCTGCTGCCCCAAAGACAGCATGAACCGAGAGCCCCCGATCCGGGACCGGATCTAGTGGGGGGCAGACTTTCTCTCTTCGCCCAGGCCTGGGCAAGAGATGTTCAGGATCCCTGGGCGCTAGAGATCATATCTCAGGGATACCTTCTAGACTTCAAATTATCTCCCCCAAGAGGGAGATTTCATCTGTCAAGGTTGTCAACAAACCAGATAAAGAAAGAAGCGTTTCTACGCTGTGTACAAGATCTGTTATTAATGGGAGTGATCCATCCGGTTCCGCGGTCGGAACAAGGACAAGGGTTCTACTCAAACCTGTTTGTGGTTCCCAAAAAAGAGGGAACTTTCAGGCCAATCTTAGATTTAAAGATTCTAAACAAATTCCTAAGAGTTCCATCGTTCAAAATGGAAACTATTCGGACAATCTTACCCATGATCCAAAAGGGTCAGTACATGACCACAGTGGATTTAAAAGATGCTTACCTTCACATACCGATTCACAAAGATCATCACCGGTATCTAAGGTTTGCCTTCTTAGACAGGCACTACCAGTTTGTAGCTCTTCCATTCGGATTGGCTACGGCTCCAAGAATCTTCACAAAGGTTCTGGGTGCCCTTCTGGCGGTACTAAGACCGCGAGGGATTTCGGTAGCTCCGTACCTAGACGACATTCTAATACAAGCTTCAAGCTTTCAAACTGCCAAGTCTCATACAGAGTTAGTTCTGGCATTTCTAAGGTCGCATGGATGGAAAGTGAACGAAAAGAAGAGTTCTCTTTTTCCTCTCACAAGAGTTCCATTCTTGGGGACTCTTATAGATTCTGTAGAAATGAAGATTTACCTGACAGAAGACAGGTTAACAAAGCTTCAAAATGCATGCCGTGTCCTTCATTCCATTCAACACCCGTCAGTAGCTCAATGCATGGAGGTGATCGGCTTAATGGTAGCGGCAATGGACATAGTACCTTTTGCACGCCTACACCTCAGACCGCTGCAATTGTGCATGCTAAGTCAGTGGAATGGGGATTACTCAGATTTGTCCCCTACTCTGAATCTGAATCAAGAGACCAGAAATTCTCTTCTATGGTGGCTTTATCGGCCACACCTGTCCAGGGGGATGCCATTCAGCAGACCAGACTGGACAATTGTAACAACAGACGCCAGCCTACTAGGTTGGGGCGCTGTCTGGAATTCTCTGAAGGCTCAGGGACTATGGAATCAGGAGGAGAGTCTCCTTCCAATAAACATCCTGGAATTGAGAGCAGTTCTCAATGCCCTTCTGGCTTGGCCCCAATTAACAACTCGGGGGTTCATCAGGTTTCAGTCGGACAACATCACGACTGTAGCTTACATCAACCATCAGGGAGGGACAAGAAGCTCCCTAGCAATGATGGAAGTATCAAAGATAATTCGCTGGGCAGAGTCTCACTCTTGCCACCTGTCAGCAATCCACATCCCGGGAGTGGAGAACTGGGAGGCGGATTTCTTGAGTCGCCAGACTTTTCATCCGGGGGAGTGGGAACTTCATCCAGAGGTCTTTGCCCAAATACTTCGACGTTGGGGCAAACCAGAGATAGATCTCATGGCGTCTCGCCAGAACGCCAAACTTCCTCTCTACGGGTCCAGATCCAGGGATCCGGGAGCGGTTCTGATAGATGCTTTGACAGCACCTTGGAACTTCGGGATGGCTTATGTGTTTCCACCCTTCCCGCTGCTTCCTCGATTGATTGCCAAAATCAAACAGGAGAAAGCATCAGTGATTCTAATAGCGCCTGCATGGCCACGCAGGACTTGGTATGCAGATCTAGTGGACATGTCATCCTGTCCGCCTTGGTCTCTACCTCTAAGACAGGACCTTCTGATACAGGGTCCATTCAAACATCAAAATCTAACTTCTCTGAAGCTGACTGCTTGGAAATTGAACGCTTGATTTTATCAAAACGTGGTTTTTCTGAGTCGGTTATTGATACCCTGATACAGGCTAGGAAGCCTGTTACCAGAAGGATTTACCATAAAATATGGCGTAAATACCTATACTGGTGCGAATCCAAAGGTTACTCCTGGAGTAAGGTTAGGATCGCTAGGATATTGTCCTTTCTACAAGAAGGTTTAGAAAAGGGTTTATCAGCTAGTTCATTAAAGGGACAGATCTCAGCTCTGTCCATCTTGTTACACAGGCGTCTGTCAGAAAATCCAGACGTCCAGGCCTTTTGTCAGGCTTTAGCTAGGATCAAGCCTGTGTTTAAAGCTGTTGCTCCGCCATGGAGTTTAAACTTAGTTCTTAACGTTTTACAGGGTGTTCCGTTTGAACCCCTTCATTCCATTGATATAAAATTGTTATCTTGGAAAGTTCTGTTTTTAATGGCTATTTCCTCGGCTCGAAGAGTCTCTGAGTTATCAGCCTTACATTGTGATTCTCCTTATCTGATTTTTCACTCAGACAAGGTAGTTCTGCGTACTAAACCTGGGTTCTTACCTAAGGTAGTCACTAACAGGAATATCAATCAAGAGATTGTTGTTCCATCCTTGTGTCCAAATCCTTCTTCAAAGAAGGAACGTCTTCTACACAATCTGGATGTAGTTCGTGCCCTCAAGTTCTACTTGCAGGCAACTAAAGATTTTCGCCAAACTTCTTCCCTGTTTGTCGTTTATTCTGGACAGAGGAGAGGTCAAAAAGCTTCTGCTACCTCTCTCTCTTTTTGGCTTCGTAGCATAATACGTTTAGCCTATGAGACTGCTGGACAGCAGCCTCCTGAAAGAATTACAGCTCACTCCACTAGAGCTGTGGCTTCCACTTGGGCCTTTAAGAATGAGGCCTCTGTTGAACAGATTTGCAAGGCTGCAACTTGGTCTTCGCTTCATACTTTTTCCAAATTTTACAAATTTGACACTTTTGCTTCTTCGGAGGCTATTTTTGGGAGAAAGGTTCTTCAGGCAGTGGTTCCTTCTGTATAATGAGCCTGCCTATCCCTCCCGTCATCCGTGTACTTTTGCTTTGGTATTGGTATCCCAGAAGTAATGATGACCTGTGGACTGATCACACATAACAGAAGAAAACATAATTTATGCTTACCTGATAAATTCCTTTCTTCTGTTGTGTGATCAGTCCACGGCCCGCCCTGTTTTAAGGCAGGTAAATATCTTTTAAATTATACTCCAGTCACCACTTCACCCTTGGTTACTCCTTTCTCGTTGATTCTTGGTCGAATGACTGGGACTGACGTAGGGGGGAGGAGCTATATGCAGCTCTGCTGGGTGAATCCTCTTGCATTTCCTGTTGGGGAGGAGTTATATCCCAGAAGTAATGATGACCCGTGGACTGATCACACAACAGAAGAAAGGAATTTATCAGGTAAGCATAAATTATGTTTTTCCTTGAGAGGGGACATTTTCACCTCTAATAGCTGTGGTAAATCTGGCTTGGTGCCCTTGGGAGTCAGATTTACTGCACGGCTATTTGCTAAGAGGTGAAAACGTCCCCTCTTGCTGTGGGCTTTGTTAGCGGCTAAGAGCGGTGATCACTTGAAACAAATAAAGGAGCTTTGTACATTTAGTATCTTATACTTCATGAATGAAAGTCCCCTTTATTTGTTTCCATAGTCACAAACGCTAGGGATGACTTTCACTTTAAGCTCAGCATTATCGCTATATATGTTCTGTTTAGATGTTTTATATTTGTATTTAAGGAGCTTCATGTTCCTTTTAATGAATTGTGTTGGCATTTTTCACATTAAATAGAACCATGAGTTTGAGAGGTTTGCATGTGTAAGTTTAGTGCCATTCAATCGGATAAAACATACAATTTTAAACAACTTTCTAATGCACTACTTATATCATTTTCTTTGTTTTATCCTTTGTTGAAAAGCAGGAAGGTAAGTTCTAGAGCTACAACAACTAATCGGCATAATCGATTATGAAAATAGCTGTCAACGAATCTCATAATCAATTAGTTTGTCTGTGCACAGCACCAGCTGCTTTACTCCGATAAACTCCTGCACATGGTATTGTGTTTTATGGTTATGCCCTTAGCCTAAAGGACGTCTACAGACCTTTACTTTTCACTTTTTTAGGACAGTATAAGTTTATTTTTAAGTTTACAACTACTCCTGGCTTATGTGCAACCCAGAAATAAAAAAGGAGTCATAATTTGGATTGTTTATATAAAATCAGGTGATTTGGGACTATGCTTTGCATGATATAGTGCCGTGGTTGTTATTTACACCTAGCCCTAGATTGATGGCATTTGTTATATGAATTGATGTCACTATTACCTGTTTGCACAATTTTTTAGCAGATTGCTTGATTGCAGATAAATGTGTAAGGCTGTGTCCTTTTACAGATATATATATATATATATATATATATATATATATATATATATATATATATATATATATATATATATATATATATATATATATATATATATATATATATAATATTCTTTAGCTCTTTTGCCTTTTTTTCTAATTTTAATTAATTGGAATATGTACAAAATTCAACCACTGTAAGTATATATCTGTTATTTTTAGAGTGGACTAGATATTTTCCCCCAAAACCTTATAGATGGTTATTTACCACTGCATATAGATATTCAAGATATGTTGAAATGAAATCCAGGCTTACTTTGTTGAGAGGCCCCTTGCATTGGTGGAAAACTAACAAAGATAAATAGCACACCTTGGTGAAATTGGCAAAACCCTACTTATGCATCGCAGGCACCTCAACACCATCTAAGTGCCTCTTCTCTGCTGCAGGCAAAATAGCTGCAAAAAAAGATCAGCCAGGAGCATGTGAACATGTTGACATTTTTCATTTCAATGCAAAGTTTCTGAAAGAGTGAATAACAGAATGTTATAAACAGTGGTAGTCCACCTATTACTAGTTCTACCTCTTTTCAAACAGTTTGTGGTTTTGTTTTGCTTAAAGGGACATAAAACTCCATTTTTGTTCTTTCATGATTCAGTTAGAGCACACAATTTTAAACAACTTCCTAATTTACTTATGTTATCAAATTTTCTTTGTTTTCTTATCTTTTGTCAAAAAGCAGTAAAGTAAGCTTATGAGTGTGCACGCGTCTGCAGCTCTATATGGCAGCAGTTTTGCAACAATGTTATACATTAGCAGGAGCACTAGATGGCAGCAGTTTTATAATAATGTTATACATTAGCAAGAGCACTAGATGGCAGCAGTTTTATAACAATGTTATACATTGGCAAGAGCACTAGATGGCAGCAGTTTTATAATAATGTTATACATTAGCAAGAGCACTAGATGGCAGCAGTTTTATAACAATGTTATTCATTAGCAAGAGCACTAGATGGCAGCAGTTTTATATTGTTATACATTAGCAAGAGCACTAGATGCCAGCAGTTTTATAACAATGTTATTCATTAGCAAGAGCACTAGATGGCAGCAGTTTTATAATAATGTTATACATTAGCAGGAGCACTAGATGGCAGCAGTTTTATAATAATGTTATACATTATCAAGAGCACTAGATGGCAGCAGTTTTATAACAATGTTATTCATTAGCAAGAGCACTAGATGGCAGCAGTTTTATAACAATGTTATACATTAGCAAGAACACTAGATGGCAGCAGTTTTATAATAATGTTATACATTAGCAGGAGCACTAGATGGCAGCAGTTTTATAATAATGTTATACATTAGCAAGAGCACTAGATGGTAGCAGTTTTATAATAATGTTATGCTTTATCAAGAGCACTAGATGGCAGCAGTTTTATAACAATGTTATACATTAGCAAGAGCACTAGATGGCAGTTTTTATAATAATGTTATACATTAGCAAGAGCACTAGATGGTAGCAGTTTTATAATAATGTTATGCTTTATCAAGAGCACTAGATGGCAGCAGTTTTATAACAATGTTATACATTAGCAAGAGCACTAGATGGCAGTTTTTATAATAATGTTATACATTAGCAAGAGCACTAGATGGCAGCAGTTTTTATAATAATGTTATACATTAGCAAGAGCACTAGATGGTAGCAGTTTTATAATGTTATACATTAGCAAGAGCACTAGATGGTAGCAGTTTTTATAATAATGTTATACATTAGCAAGAGCACTAGATGGCAGCAGTTTTATAATAATGTTATACATTAGCAAGAGCACTAGATGGCAGCAGTTTTTATAATAATGTTATACATTAGCAAGAGCACTAGATGGCAGCAGTTTTTATAATAATGTTATACATTAGCAAGAGCACTAGATGGTAGCAGTTTTATAACAATGTTATACATTAGCAAGAGTACTAGATGGCAGCAGTTTTTATAATGTTATACATTAGCAAGAGCACTAGATGGCAGCAGTTTTATAAGTTATACATTAGCAAGAGCACTAGATGGCAGCAGTTTTTATAACAATGTTATTCATTAGCAAGAGCACTAGATGGCAGCAGTTTTATAAAACGTTATACATTAGCAAGAGCACTAGATGGCTGCAGTTTTATAACAACGTTATACATTAGCAAGAGCACTAGATGGCAGCAGTTTTATAACAACGTTATACATTAGCAAGAGCACTAGATGGCAGCAGTTTTATAACAACGTTATACATTAGCAAGAGCACTAGATGGCCGCAGTTTTATAACAACGTTATACATTAGCAAGAGCACTAGATGGCAGCAGTTTTATAACAACGTTATACATTAGCAGGCGCCCTAGATGGTAGCAGTTTTATAATAATGTTGCAGAACTAGAAAAAGTTCAGAGAAGGGCCGCAAAGCTAATAAGGGGATTGGAGAAATTAACCTATGAGGAGAGGCTAGCCAAACTGGGTCTGTTTTCTTTAGAAAAAGGCGCTTGAGAGGTGACATGATTACTTTATATAAATATATTCAAGGCCCATATACAGAGATGGCAGAAGCTCTGTTTATTCCAAGAAAATTGTTTCTGACAAGAGGTCATAATTTAAGGTTGGAGGAAAGGAGATTTAATCTCCTGCAACGGAAACGTTTTTTCACTGTAAAAGCAATAAAATACCATAGATACATTTAAAAATAGTCTGGATAAATTTCTGTATATAAACAAAATTAATGGATATGATTGCTAGTATTAAATGGGTCACATTTTAATGAGGTTATTTAAGCTTAGCTGGAGCTTTTTGAAAGTATTTTAGATTTGTATAGGTTGAACTCGAAGGACTTCAGTCTTTTTTTCAACCTTATCTACTATGTATGTTATGTTATATTAGCAAGAGCACTAGATGGTAGAAGTTTTATAATAATGGTATACATTAGCAGGAGCACTAGAGGGCAACAGTTTTATAATGTTATACATTAGCAAGAGCACTAGATGGCAGCAGTTTTATAATGTTATACATTAGCAAGTGCACTAGATGGCAGCAGTTTTGCAACAATGTTATACATTAGCAAGAGCACTAGATGGCAGCAGTTTTGCAACAATGTTATACATTAGCAAGAGCACTAGATGGCAGCAGTTTTATAACAATGTTATTCATTAGCAAGAGCACTAGATGGCAGCAGTTTTATAATGTTATACATTAGCAAGAGCACTAGATGGCAGCAGTTTTATAATGTTATACATTAGCAAGAGCACTAGATGGCAGCAGTTTTAGAACAATGTTATTCATTAGCAAGAGCACTAGATGGCAGCAGTTTTATAATAATGTTATACATTAGCAAGAGCACTAAATGGAAGCAGTTTTATAATAATGTTATACATTAGCAAGAACACTAGATGGCAGCAGTTTTATAATAATGCTATACATTAGCAAGAGCACTAGATGGCAGCAGTTTTATAATAATGGTATACATTAGTAAGAGCACTAGATGGCAGCAGTTTTATATTGTTATACATTAGCAAGAGCACTAGATGACAGCTATTTTATAATAATGTTATACATTAGCAAGAGCACTAGATGGCAGCAGTTTTATAATGTTATACATTAGTAAGAGCACTAGATAGCAGCAGTTTTGCAACAATGTTATACATTAGCAAGAGCACTAGATGGCAGCAGTTTTATAATAATGTTATACTTTAACAAGAACACTAGATGGCAGCAGTTTTTTAATAATGTTATACTTTAACAAGAGCACTAGATGGCAGCAGTTTTATAATAATTTTATACATTAGCAAGAGCACTAGATGGCGGCAGTTTTATAATAATGTTATACATTAGCAAGAGCACTAGATGGCGGCAGATTTATAATGTTATACATTAGCAGGAGCACTAAATGCGGCAGATTTATAATGTTATACATTAGCAGGAGCACTAGATGGCAGCAGTTTTGCAAAAATGTTATACATTAGCAGGAGGACTAGATGGCAGCACTATTTCCTGTCATGTATGCTTCAGGCATGTGCACGCTACCTACATAGGTATCCCTTCAGCAAAGAATAACATGAGAACAAAGCAAATTTGATAATAGAAGTAAATTGAAAACTTTTCAAAAATTGTATTCTCTATCTGAATAATGAAAGAAACATTTTGGGTTTAAAAAATTGGACCAACAGTTGTGTTAATGTAAAGTTTTAGTTGGAAGTTTTATATTTATAACACTCAGTATGTGGATTTTATTTTAAATATAGGAAAAAAATAATTTATTAATTTTTTATCCGATTAGTCGAAAAAATAATCGGCCGATTAATCGATTATGAAAATAATTGTTAGTTGCAGCCCTAGTAAGTTCAGGAGTGTGCACGTGGAAAGTTGTTTAAAATTGTATGCCCTTTCCAAGTTATGAAAGTTTAATTCTGACTACACTGTCCCTTTTAAGGATTAGAGGTCCCATCTCCCTACAGAGCTAGCTTTTTTTCCCTTTTCTATTTGTTCTGCTGATAGAAATAGAAGATGACATAAAGTATAAATGTAACAGGGGAAATCTATTATGTGAGCCGCATTTGGACCACTCCAACTAAACAGAAGGGTTTAAAGATTTGCACCAAGAGACCTATTTTATATGGCGCATCCTAAACATCAAAACCCCATTGGAGGGAGATAGTTAGTACCCCCAAATTTGTAACTGTAAATTGAGCAGTTTTATTGGAACTAGCTTTGACTTTTTGGCTCCACAATGAATGTCTCATTAGTTCTGTAATCCAGTAGCTGATTACAGTGAGCACCTCACTGCACTTTATATATGTGTGTAGGCACAGAGAGGACAACATACTGTGTGTTAGTGTGTTTATGAAGTGAGTGTTTATTGTAAATATATTTACAATAAACACACTGTAACACCCAGTATTTTGTCCTCTGAGACACCCAGTATTCTGGCAAATGAGATGCACAGTGTCATATCACAATAATGTTAGTGTTTAATTTCCCTTTCAGGGCCATGACTGCTGCCCAATGCTGTTCACCTACGATGACCTTGGTTCACTGACTTTTGTTTCCAAACTGGACATTCCGAAGCAGAGCACTCAGCGTAATATATCTGCAATGGAGCGTTTCCGAAATATGGATAAACGAGCTACCACTGAGGATCGCAACACTACATTGGAGACGCTGCATCAAAACAGCATTACGTAAGTCTACTCGTAAAAGGGAGTAGTATACAGCGTGTGCAGTAGGAGAGCGTGGCACGGGGCGTTCAGTCAAACTGCAGGAGAGCTTGGCACGGGACGCTCAGTCGTACTGCAGGAGAGTGGCACAGTCCACTGAGTTGTGCTGCAGGAGAGTGTGGCACGGGGTTCCCCGTCATACTGCAGGATAGCTTGGCACAGAATGCTCTGTTGTGCTGCTGCAGGAGAGGGTGGCACAGGGCACCCCGTTCTGCAGGAGAGCTTGGCACAGGGCGCTCTGTTGTGCTGCTGCAGGAGAGGGTGGCACAGGGCACCCCGTTCTGCAGGAGACCTTGGCACAGGGTGCTCTGTTGTGCTGCAGGAGAGGGTGGCACAGGGCACCCCGTTCTGCAGGAGACCTTGGCACAGGGTGCTCTGTTGTGCTGCAGGAAGTAGATGATCATAGGACTTGCAGTGCAAAGTGAGAGTGGGCAGAGCCACACTACAGGGGCACTGGTACTTTATTAACAAAGTTAGTGGTTCGTGCTTTGACTTTGCATGTACAAGTGGGGGCGCCTTGCATATGTATGTTAAACCATATTGGCACTATAAATAGGAAACAGGGCCACAGATGGCATTGCAGGATAGTGAGATTCTGACTGCAGTTGGCAAAGAGGGTTATGTAGCAAGTACCTAGAAGCACATTTAGGCAAAGACGGAAGTAATACTGAGAGATAATCACTGCAGTGTTTACCCCCATGTATCTTGGGCTTAAAGACTCCGGTCATTTGTCTTCTGTCCCTTGTGTGTTATGTTTAACATTGTCTTTTTTTCTTCATAGCCAAGTGTCCATCTATGATGGTGACAAGAGTGACTGCCGCAAGTTCTGCACTACAGGGATAGATGGAGCCATGACCATCTGGGACTTCAAGGTGAGGACAGCAGTAACCAGATAACCAGAGATTGAAAAAGGCAAATGTTACCCAAATCTGTGTTAGCAACTCTTGCTAGAAACTGTCCGTGGTGTGTGACTCCCCTAGCACCTTGTGTTTAGCTTAGAGATCTGTATTCAGACAGCACGTATTGGCTGTGATGCACACAACACTCATTAGACAACTGGTAAAATATGAGCCATCCCTCCTGGGATTGGTTTGTTTATCCCAAAACTATGTAACCCAAATCTCACTGGGATGTATTTAAATTAATCTGATTCTGTCATGACAACTATACTTATCTAAAGAGACCTTCTAGTAGAACTATAAAATGCCTGAATAAATTGGTGTTTTATTATTAAATGAATAATCTCTGTAAAGGGGTTAAACAGTTTGTCGTTTCTGAGCAGCACACATAAGTATCATTAATAGTAGTTCATTTCCTAGGTTGTTGTTGGGTTTTGTTATTGTTTTTTTAACTAAGATATGATTAATATTTTCAAGCACCATATATTTAGTTTGTCAGAGTACTGTTTAAGGTGGAATCTTCAGTTGTGTTCGGCACACCTTGAACATTACATTATATCTTTTAGTGATCACATTAAAAACATTTAGACAGTGAGTCAGAACACATCGTTTATTGTGGCCCCCAGTCCTACCATTAGTGACCGGCCCATCACATGAACTAGTTTGGGCACTTCAATGTAAAATAAATGTTTTGTAAAACATTGGCAATGTGTAAAACATGATTTCTTTTCAATGGCATGGAGAGACCACAAATCCATTCTAATTAATAGTGGGAATTCAACTCCTGCCTACCAGGAGGAGGCTAACACCCCAGCAGAGCTTTAAGTATCCCTCCTACTTCCCATAATCCCCAGTTATTCTTTGCCTTTGTACATCATGGAGGTGTGCGAAGATGGTGTCTGAAGAAAATAAATCCTTTAATGGGTAGTTTCACTGCAAGCAAGGATTGGGGCAATAATCCTCTTTTGTAAGAGATATAGTGGCTATTCGCTGTTAGAGGTTGGCAGGGAAGTCCTTGCTTCTCCTCCAACAATTTATGATAACCCCTATATGGAAAACCAGGGTTGGTTACTCCACAGCTCCACATGTAAGTGCTTTTTTCCTTTCTAGCACTTTGGGGGGTTAAAATTCCTCCTCGTTTGAGTGGAGACTGGGGACAACAAATATATCTCTTCATATTGGGGATATTTGATTGGGCAGCAAGAGCAGGGTACAGTTTTTTTCTATGGGAGTAAAATTCTCTCATTTAATTTTAGAGGCTGTCTGTGAGGGCTCTTGAGGGGTTATTATTATGTGAAGAGATGGAGAGGATAAGTGTCTTATTTATGTATGTAGATCACTTTGAGAGATGGAGAGGATAAGCGTCTTATTTATGTATGTAGATCACTTTGAGAACTTTTCAGCACAGCGTAATTTGCATGCTTTTATCTTCTTTGTCTTTTTTCCCTGCAGTCACGTTTCGACCGCACGGCTCTTTTCCGCTGAAGCGGATATTCTTATGAAGACACAACCTTTTGGTTTGACAACGGAATCTGAGTCTGCTCTTCTAGTGTGTCCATAATGGAGGGAGAGTTCCTAAGTCAGCTATTCGCATGAGCAGTATTATATAAGCTTGTTGAGTCAAATAGCTCTAAATTGCTGGTTTGCCTGAGCAGTGTTCCCGGAGTGTGAGTCTCTTCAGCAGAGCTGGGGATATAGCGATGCCTCTTTTTCTACTCGAGTTTTGCTAAAATCTGCAGTTTTATTTTTGATAATAGTAGATATCTGGGTTTAGCTTAATTTATTGAGTCTGATAATATTAAGTTTGTTCATAATAGTTGCACCAATACTCATTAGGACATTATGGAAGCTGATAAAAATCTTTCTATGTCTTTTAAAAAATGTTTATATTGTCTTGAGACTCAGGTAATTCCTCCTGTGCAGTTTTGTTCCACATGTGTGAATAAAATGTTACTTTCAAAAAGTAAAGAAACCCTCTCAGAGCCATCTGTCTCTTGGGATATTGTTGTCCATGACATGCCTCATCTTTCTCCTCAGACGTTCCTGTTCTTAGCAGTTTCACAAGCAGTGCCCTGCGGTTCCTCTCAGTGCCTGGGGGTGTATTTTTACCAGGTGATTTTACTGCGCAACTTACTACTTCGTTTTCTGCAGCCCGAAGTGCCTTACCTATCTCAGGTAAGAGGAAGAGAAAATCTAAGAATATTTCCTCTAAGTCAGGAATTTCTGATAACACCAAAGCTGCCTTAGTCAGTTTGTCTCAATTATCTAAAGGTTGTCCATTTTTCAGTAGCTTCTGAGGGCAAAATCTCTGATTCTGAGTCTGTTGTTAGTACAGCGGATTCAGAGGAGGTTAGTTTTAAATTTAAGCTTGAACTCCTCCGTTTGCTACTTAAAGAGGCTCTGGCTACTCTGGAGGATTCTGAACCTATAGTCGCAGAGATCTGTGGAAGTATTTCCTGTTCCAGATCATATGTCGGATATTATTTCTCAGGAATGGGAGAAGCTGGGTGTTCCATTTTCCCTGTCTTCTGTCTTTAAAAAGATGTTTCTTGGTGCTGACTCTGTACTGGAAATTTGGAGCACTGTTCCTAAGGTGGATGGAGCTATATCCACATTAGCCAAGAGAACCACAATTTCTCTAGAGGATAGTACCTCCTTCAAAGACTCGACCGAGGAGAGACCGCCGCCCTCATTTTCCTAGACCTCTCAGCAGCATTCAACACTGTCTCCCACCTCACCCTCCGCAACCGACTACACAATGCCGGCATACGCGACAAAGCCCTGGAATGGATCACCTCCTTCCTCACCGGCAGAACCCAGAAAGTTAGACTCCCACCCTTCACCTCAAAGCCCACAGAAATCAGCTGCGGTGTACCCCAAGGCTCTTCGCTGAGCCCCACCCTATTCAACATCTACATGGCCCCTCTCGCCGCCAGCGCCCGACGACACGACCTTAACATTGTCTCCTACGCTGACGACACCCAGCTAATAATCTCACTCACCAGTGACCCCACCACCGCCAAGAGAAACGTCCACCAAGGGCTGACAGCAGTCGCCACCTGGATGAGCTACAACTGCTTTAAACTGAACGCAGACAAGACGGAAGTCCTCCTCGGTCCCACCACATCCACTTGGAATAACTCCTGGTTGCCCACAACCCTTGGACACCCTCCAACCCCCACCGACCATGCACGAAATCTAGGCGTCATCCTGGACTCATTGCTCCCCATGGACCTGCAAATCAACGCTGTCTCTTCTGCATGCTTCCACACACTTCACCTGCTGAGAAAGATCTTCAAATGGATCCCAACCGAGACCAGGAAGACTGTCACTCACGCCCTCGTCAGCAGCCGACTGGACTATGGTAACGCACTCTACGCCGGCACCACCATCAAGCTCCAAAAGAGACTACAGCGCATCCAGAACGCCTCGGCGAGACTAATCCTCGACATCCCTTGTCAATGCCACATAACCAAACACCTGCGGGACCTGCACTGGCTCCCCATCAACAAAGGAATAACCTTCAAGCTTCTCACCCACGCATTCAAGGCCCTCCACAACATCGGTCCCGAATACTTGAACCACCGCGTTACCTTCTACACCTCTGCCAGACAACTTCGATCGGCCGACCAAGCCCTCGCAGTCATCCCCCGCATCAGGAAAACCACAGCGGGAGGCAGATCCTTCTCTCACCTGGCATCCAAGACTTGGAACTCCCTCCCGCTGCACCTCAGACAAGCTACTGCCCTAACTAAGTTCAGACAGGACCTCAAGACCTGGCTCTTCGACTGAACTGCAACCCTCAGTGCCTTGAGACCCTTACAGGGGAATAGCCGTGCTTTACAAGAACCCAATAGATAGATAGATGGATAGGAAGCTGGAGGGGTACTTGAGAAAAAAAAATCTTCACCAAGGACTGCTATGACAGCCGGTTGCTAGTATAGCGGCTGTCACTGGTACAGCCTCTTACTGGTGTGACTCTTTATCTGAACTAATTTTGGAGGACGTTACAGTAGAGGAGATCCAAGACAGAATCAAGGCTTTAAAACTGGATAATACCTTAATTTGTGATGCCAGTATGCAAGTAGTACATCTGAGCGCAAAGACTTCTAGTCTTGCCATCCTATCTCGCAGAGCCTTGTGGCTGAAGTCTTGGTCGGCAGATATGGTTTCCAAGTCTAGACTTCTACCTCTTACATTTAAAGGGAAGACCTTGTTTAGTCCTGGTCTTGCTGAGATCGTCTCCATGGTCACGGGTGGAAAGGTAACCTTTATGCCCCAGGATAAGAAGATTATACCTAAGGGTCGTAAGACTTCTAATTTTCGTTCCTTTCTCAATTTCAAAGGACAGAAATCCTCTTCTTCATCTTCCAAATCTGAACAGACCAAACCCTCCTGGAGATTCAACCAACCTTGGAATAAGGGCAAGCAGTCAAAGAAGCCTTCCTCTGAGAACAAATCTGCATGAAGGGTTTGCCCCCGATCAGAGTATGAATCAAGTTGGGGGCAGACTTTCCTTTTTTCAAGAGGCTTGGATTTCTGACGTTTCCGATCCTTGGGCAGTGGAAGTAATATCTCAGGGATACAAGATAGGGTTCAAATTTCGTCCTTCGAGAGGCAGATTTCTCCTGTCAAGATTGTCAGCAAACGAGGGAAAAAGAGAGGCACTCTCTAGGAGTGATCGCTCCTGTCCATCTAGCAGAACAGGGTTGAGGATTCTATTCCAACCTATTTGTGGCTCCAAAAAAGGAGGGAACCTTTCGACCCATTCTAGACCTAAAGTACCTCAACAAATTTCTCAGGGTTCCATCCTTCAAAATGGTGACGATTCGCTCTATTCTCCCCTTGGTTCAGGAGGGTCAGTACATGACCACCAACGACTTGAAGGACAGTTATCTCCTTGTTCCTATTCACAAGGATAATTTTCAGTTCCTTCGGTTTGCCTTCCTGGATAAACACTTCCAATTTGTAGCCCTGCCTTTCAGCTTAGCCACGGTCCCACAAATTTTTACCAAGGTTCTAGGGGCTCTTTTGGCAGTAGCCAGATCTCAAGGAATTGCAGTGGCACCATACCTTGGTTCAGGCGCCATCTCTACAGTGTGATCCCCCCCCCCTTATCTTATTTTCCATGCGGATAAGGCGGTCCTTCGTACCAAATTGAGATTTCCTAAGGTGGTTTCGGACCGTAATATCAATCAGGAAATTGTCGTTTCTTCGTTCTGTCCTAATCCTTCTTTTCCTAAGGAACGTCTGTTACATAACCTGGATGTAGTTCGTGCTTTAAAATTCTATCTGCAGGCTACTAAGAATTTTCGGCAATCTTCTGCCCTTTTCTTTTTAAAGACACGATGAGTCCACGGATCATCATCCTTACTTGTGGGATTACACCACCTGGTCAGCAGGAGGAGGCAAAGAGCACCACAGCAGAGCTGTTATATATAGCTCCTCCCTTCCCTCCCACTCCAGTCATTCTCTTTGCCTATGTTAGTGATAGAAAGAGGTAAAGTGAGGTTATTTTTTGATTCTTCAATCAAGAGTTTGTTATTTTAAAGTATGGACATAATTCTCACTGCGCCTCCCATATTTGTGCTGCCCTGTATCCTTCAGCCTGAGGTACTCACTAACTCAGCATTTGTTTCTTTCTCAGGCCAATGTGAGGGAGAGGACCTCTCAAGCTTGGGAACTGCCTTCCTGCCAGGCAGTGGTGGAGGTAAGTGCTACCTTTCTGGGACATAAGGAGACTTTTTTTTTTTCAAAAATAGCACTATGGAACATAAGGGGTTAATAGCAAAGCCTTTTTATGTTGGGGACTCTCTTCAACTTTTATGTGAGAAGTTTTCTGGGCAGTGTTTTATTGCAGGCACTGGGGCTGGAGATGTGTTGTATTATTTTTTTGTAAGGCTCCGTGGTTTCGCTCGTTGTTTTTCCCCGGAAGGGAGACATTGGGCTTTAGGTACGCCCACGATGGGCGTTGCTTCCTGTATTTGCGCGCCACTAGGTAGAGCGCTGTTTCCCTGACAGGATTAGTGTGACATAAGCTGGGCTACTTGATTGTCTGTTCTAGAGCGGCATGTAATGTAATTTCATGCGCTTCTGGTACAGATACGTTAAGTCCGGTCTGATGGATTGCACAGTGTGACTGAACGGACCTGCATAGGAGACGAGGGGATCCGGTATAATTTTGTACGGTAGGAGCACCTCAGCAGATTGCTGTGGTGCCGAGGTTTATTTTGTGAAGTCAATTTGTTAGCCGCTGTGCTTTTAGAGGAATCTGACAGTTTGCAGAAAAATAAAGAAACCGTTTGTATTTAAAGGAACAGTAACAGTTTTTGTGTAGTTATTTTTTTTTCTAATGTTTGTTTGTCCTGTTGATTATTTTCTTGTTGATTATTTTTTCATTTGGCGGTTATGTCTTCCACAATTTCTGATGCGTTGTCTGCCTTTCCTATATTTCAGGGCAAGCGCAAGAGGAAAGACAAGCATGTTATCAGTGAGGTTTCTGATGCCATGGTAGCAGTCTCGGAGGTACCCTCCCAGGAAACTGAGATGGAGGGTATAGAGGTTTTATCAGATGGCCAAATTTCAAATTCAGAACCTTTGACAGATTCAGAGGTTGTCTCTTTCCGATTTAAACTACAACACCTCAGTCTCTTACTCAGGGAGGTGTTGGTTACTTTAGACGACTGTGATTCCTCAGTAGTAGTCACTCCTGTGAAGGCGAGTAAATTGGACAAATATTTCGAAGTTCCTACTTTCTCAGATGTTTTTCCAGTTCCTAAGCGAGCTTCGGAGATTGTTTCTAAGGAATGGGAGAGACCAGGTATTCCCTTCTCTCCGTCTCCTATTTTCAGAAAGATGTTTCCTATAGCTGACACGATCAAGGAAGCTTGGCAAACGGTTCCTAAGGTAGAAGGGGCTATCTCCACCTTAGCCAAGCAAACTACTATTCCTATTGAGGATAGTTGTGCCTTTAAAGACCCCATGGACAAGACGTTGGAGGGGCTACTTAAAAGGATTTATGTTCACCAGGGTCTGCTGTTGCAGCTGGCTGCGTGCATGTCTACTGTCTCTAGTGCGGCAGCTTATTGGTTTGATGCTCAGTCTGAGTCTCTGAAGTCTGAGACGTCATTGGAGGAGATCCAAGATAGGATTAAAGCTCTGAAGTTAGCTAATGCTCTTATTACGAATGCTTCTCTGCAGATTACTAAATTAGCAACTAAGAGTTCAGGGTTCTCTATCCTAGTCCACCGAGCTTTGTGGTTAAAGCCTTGGTCTGCGGACGTTTCACCTAAGTCTAAGCTTCTAGCTATTCATTACAAAGGGTAAGACCTTGTTTGGACCTGGCTTGAAGGAAATTATCTCTGACATCATGGGAGGTAAGGGTCATCTCCTTCCTCATGATAAGAGCAATAAACAAAAAGGACGTCAAAATAATTTTCGTTTCTTTCGCAATTTCAAGGGAAATTTTTTCTCTTCCTCCTCTAAACAGGAAGGAAACTATTCTCAGTCTAAGCCCACTTGGAGACCCAACCAGCCTTGGAACAAGGGTAAACAGTCCAAGAAGCCTGCTGCTGACTCCAAGACCGCATGAAGGGCATGCCCCCGATCCGGGACCGGATCTGGTGGGGGGCAGACTTTCTTTCTTCGTTCAGGCTTGGGTGCGAGATGTTCAGGATCCCTAGACTATAGAAATAGTGTCCCAGGGATACAAACTGGAGTTCAAAAATGTTCCTCCTCGAGGAAGATTTCTTCTTTCAAGATTATCTGCAAACCAGATAAAATGAGAGGCGTTCTTACATTGTGTAAGAGACCTTTCTTCCCTGGGAGTGATTACTCCCGTTCCTGTAAAGGAACACGGGCAGGGTTTTTATTCAAATCTGTTTGTAGTTCCCAAGGAGGGGGGAACTTTCAGACCTATTTTAGGCCTCAAGAGTCTGAACAAGTTTTTCAGAGTTCCATCTTTCAAGATGGAAACCATTCGTACCATTCTTTCATTGATTCAGGAGGGTCAATTTATGACAACAGTGGACTTAAAGGATGCATATCTGCATGTCCCTATCCACAGAGATCATCACAAGTTCCTAAGGTTTGCCTTTCTGGACAGACATTTTCAGTTCGTGGCTCTTCCCTTTGGACTGGCCACGGCACCCAGAATTTTTACAAAGGTTATTGGGGTCTCTACTGACGGTTTTAAGACCCCGGGGCATTGCGGTGGCACTTTATCTGGACGATATTCTAATCCAGGCTCCATCTTGTCAACAAGCAAGGTCCCATACCGACATTGTACTATCCTTCCTGAGAACTCAAGGGTGGAAGGTGAATCTGGAAAAAGTTCCTTAATCCCGAAAGCAAGGGTGACTTTCTTGGGAACTGTAATCGACTCTATATCTATGAGGATTTTTCTGACAGTGGTCAGGAAATCAAAGATTCTAGATGCCTGTCGTGCCCTTCAGTCCAATCCTCGGCCGTCAGTGGCCCAGTGCATGGAAGTAATCGGAATGATGGTGGCGGCAATGGACATCATTCCGTTTGCTCGGTTTCACCTCAGACCTCTGCAGTTAAACATGCTCAGGCTGTGGAATGGAGATTATGCAGACTTGTCTCCTCAAATAACCCTGGAGCAGGAGACAAAGAGTTCACTTCAATGGTGGTTGTCTCTGGATCATCTATCCCAGGGAACATGCTTTCGCAGACCATCCTGGGTGATTGTGACAACAGATGCCAGCCTTCTAGGATGGGGAGCTGTCTGGGGTCCTCTAAAGGCTCAGGGAGTGTGGACTCCGGCGGAGTCTATTCTTCCTATAAACATCCTGGAACTGAGAGCGATCTTCAATGCTCTTCTGGCCTGGCCTCAGTTGGCTTCGGCCCAGTTCATCATATTCCAGAAGGACAACATAACGACAGTGGCTTATATCAATCATCAGGGAGGAACGAGGAGTTCCTTAGCGATGACGGAGGTAGCCAAGATAATCCGGTGGGCGGAGGCCCATTCTTGCTATCCGTCAGCGATCCACATTCCAGGAGGTGGACAACTGGGAGGCGGACTTTCTGAGCAGGCAGACCTTTCATCCGGGAGAGTGGGAACTCCATCTGGAAGTATTCTCCAGCCTGATTCGCAAATGGGGTCGGCCGGAGTTACATCTCATGGCATCTCGTCAGAATGCCAAGCTTCCGAGATACGGGTCAAGAACCAGGGATCCCCAGGCGGAACTGATAGATGCTCTGGGTGTTCCTTGGTCATTCAGCCTAGCATATCTTTTTCCTCCATTTGCTCTTCTTCCTCGGGTCATTGCTCGAATCAAACAGGAGAAGGCATCAGTGATCCTCATTGCTCCTGCGTGGCCTCGCAGGATTTGGTATGCCGATCTGGTGGAAATGTCATCCCTGCCACCTTGGAGACTACCATTGAGGAAGTATCTTCTCATTCAAGGACCCTTCCTTCATCCAAATCTAATTTCTCTGAAGCTGACTGCTTTCAGATTGAACACTTAATTCTATCCAAGCTGGGTTTTTCTGACTCAGTCATAGAGACCATGATTCAGGCACTTAAGCCTGTAACTAGAAAGATTTATTATAAGATATGGCGCAAATATCTTTATTGGTGTGAATCTAAGGGCTACTCATGGAGTAGAGTTAGAATTCCCAGAATTTTGTCTTTTCTCCAAGAAGGATTGGAGAAAGGTTTATCGGCAAGTTCCCTAAAGGGTCAGATCTCTGCCTTATCTATTTTGTTACACAAACGTCTGGCTGATGTTCCAGATGTTCAACCTTTTTGTCAGGCCTTGATTCGGATCAGGCCTGTGTTCAAACCAGTTTCTCCTCTATGGAGTTTGAATTTAGTTCTTAAGGTTCTTCAAGGGGCTCCGTTTGAGCCTATGCATTCCTTGGATATTAAGTTGTTATCTTGGAAAGTTTTATTTCTTGTTGCTATTTCTTCAGCTCGAAGAGTGTCTGAGCTTTCGGTGTTGCAATACAATTCGCCGTACCTTATTTTCCATTCGGATAAGGTAGTTTTACGTAGTAAACTAGGGTTCCTTCCTAAGGTTGTTTCAGACAGGAACATTAATCAGGAGATTGTTGTTCCTTCCTTGTGTCCTAATCCTTCCTTCCTTCTCAGAAGGAAAGGCTTCTGCATAATTTGGACGTAGTCCGTGCTTTGACGTTTTACTTACAAGCAACTAAGGACATTCTTCAGTCTTTTTCTCTCTTTGTAATTTTCTCTGGAAAACGTAAGGGTCAGAAAGCTACGGCTACCTCTTTCTTTGGTTAAAGAGTATCATCCGCTTTGCATATGAGACTGCTGGACAGCAGCCTCCTGAAAGAATTACGGCTCATTCCACTAGGGCGGTTGCTTCTTCATGTGCATTCAAAAATGAAGCTTCTATGGAACAGATTTGCAAGGCTGCAACTTGGTCTTCTCTTCACACTTTTTCTAAATTTTACAAATTTGATACTTTTGCCTCGGCTGAGGCGGCTTTTGGGATAAAGGTTCTTCAAGCAGTGGTGCCTTCCGTTTAGGTTCCCTGTCTTGTCCCTCCCTTATCATCCGTGTATTCTAGCTTTGGTATTGTATCCCACAAGTAAGGATGAAATCCGTGGACTTATCGTGTCTTTAAAAAGAAAAGAAAATGTATGCTTACCTGATAAATTTTGTTTCTTTTTAGACACGATGAGTCCACGGCTCGCCCTATTCTTTTAAGACAGGTTGTTATTTGTTTGTAAACTTCAGACACCTCTGCAACTTAGCTTTTCTTTTCTCTTTCTAACTTCGGTCAAATGACTGGAGTGGGAGGGAAGGGAGGAGCTGTATATAACAGCTCTGCTGTGGTGCTCTTTGCCTCCTCCTGCTGACCAGGAGGTGTAATCCCACAAGTAAGGATGATGATCCGTGGACTCATCGTGTCTAAAAAGAAACAAATTTATCAGGTTAACATAAATTTTCTTTTTGTTGTTTTTTTCTGGCAAACGTAAGGGCCAGAAGGCCTCTTCAACTACTTCTTTCCTTTTGGTTGAGGAGTATCATTCGGTTGTACTATGAGACAGCTGGACAACAACCTCCTGAGGGGATTACGGCTCTTTCAACTAGGGCTGTTTCTTCTTTCTGGGCTTTTAAAAACAAATTTACAAGGCAGCCACTTGGTACTCGCTGCATACGTTTTACAAATTTTACAAATTCAATTTTTTTTTTCCTCTGCGGAGGCTTCCTTTGGTAGGAAAGTTCTTCACGCGGTGGTGCCTTCAGTTTAGGTCCGCCTGTCTTGTTCTCCCTCCCTTTCAATTCTGTGTCCTCTAGCTTGGGTATTGGTTCCCACTAGTAATTAGAATGGATTTGTGGACTCTCCATGCCATTGGAAAGAAAACAAAATGCTTACCTGATAAATTATTTTCTTTCCTGGCATTGAGTCCACGACCCGCCCTTATCTAAATTTTAGACGGCTTTTTATTTTATTTTGTCATTTTTCTAAATTTCAGGCACCTCTCTATACCCTTTGTGTACTCTTCTCTTTCCATATTCCTTCGGCTAAATGACTGGGTGATTGTGGGAAGTAGGAGGGATACTTAAAGCTTTGCTGGGGTGTTTTTTGCCTCCTCCTGGTGGGCAGGATTTGAATTCCCACTAGTAATTAGAATGGATTTGTGGACTCTCTATGCCAGGAAATAAAATAATTTATCAGGTAAGCATACATTTTGTGTTTATATGACATGCAGGAATATAAAATATATATTTATTTAGCTACCTAGCTTGTGTGTTCATCTTCTCTCTTCCAGACCTTGGAGTCACTAATCCAAGGCTTGCGCATCATGTGAGGGGTGAGTGGCTCTTCTAGCAGGACAAGACCATAAACATGAAGACCTCATGGGACTTCAGCGCACTGACACAAAACCACAACACAGAAACCTACAGAGCCCCAATCCAGTTGCCTCCAGCGGTGAACATGGCCTTCTAGGGAAACTAGTGGGGCTGAAATGCGTTAGTTACAGGGCTACTTACCTCAGCTTCATTATTGTTGTACCCAGATGCTGTGTGTCCTGCTCACTATACAAACTACACAAATGATGATTTAATCTCATTCCCAGCAAGATGGAGATAGTGCAGTTTAGTTTGCAGTGATTGTCGGGATTGTGAATTAACTGCCAGTTTTATTGTATTTCATTACTTACCAAAGCTGCTCTAAATAGTATCTGTGGGGAACATAAATTAAACAGGACCTTTATGTAAATTGTCTGCTGGAAAATAAATAAGTTCTGAATGTCAAATTGTGGGGTTGTTTTTTTTTTTTTTTTTTATATGGTGCAGTGACAATTCTTGTGTACTAGTGTGTGCATGTGTACTATTGTGTGCATGTGTGGCACGTGTGTGTCAGCGGAGCTAGTTATGTCCTTAGGCATAGGAGTGCTGACGGTTCTTGTGTACTAGTGTGTGCATGTGTGGTACGTGTGTGCATGTGTACTAGTGTGTGCATGTGTGGTATGTGTGTGTCAGCGGAGCTGGTTATGTCCTTAGGCATATGAGTGCTGACGGTTCTTGTGTACTAGTGTGTCCATGTGTGGCATGTGTGGTACGTGTGTGTCAGCGGAGCTGGTTATGTCGTTAGGCATAGGAGTGCTGACAGTTCTTGTGCACTAGTGTGTGCATGTGTGGTACGTGTGTGCATGTGTGGTACGTGTGTGCATGTGTACTAGTGTGTGCATGTGTGGTATGTGTGTGTCAGCGGAGCTGGTTATGTCCTTAGGCATATGAGTGCTGACGGTTCTTGTGTACTAGTGTGTCCATGTGTGGCATGTGTGGTACGTGTGTGTCAGCGGAGCTGGTTATGTCGTTAGGCATAGGAGTGCTGACAGTTCTTGTGCACTAGTGTGTGCATGTGTGGTACGTGTGTGCATGTGTACTAGTGTGTGCATGTGTGGTACGTGTGTGTCAGCAGAGCTAGTTATGTCCTTAGGCATATGAGTGCTGACGGTTCTTGTGTACTAGTGTGTGCATGTGTGGTACGTGTGTGCATGTGTACTAGTGTGTGCATGTGGGGTATGTGTGTGTCAGCGGAGCTGGTTATGTCCTTAGGCATATGAGTGCTGACGTTTCTTGTGTACTAGTGTGTGCATGTGTGGTATGTGTGTGTCAGCGGAGCTAGTTATGTCCTTAGGCATATGAGTGCTGACGGTTCTTGTGTACTAGTGTGTGCATGTGTGGTACGTGTGTGCATGTGTACTAGTGTGTGCATGTGTGGTACGTGTCTGCATGTGTGGTATGTGTGTGTCAGCGGAGCTGGTTATGTCCTTAGGCATATGAGTGCTGACGGTTCTTGTGTACTAGTGTGTGCATGTGTTGTACGTGTGTGCATGTGTACTAATGTGTGGTACATGTGTGCATGTGTACTAGTGTGTGCATGTGTGGTACGTGTGTGTCAGCGGAGCTGGTTATGTCCTTAGGCATACGAGTGCTGACGGTTCTTGTGTACTAGTGTGTGCATGCGTGGTACGTGTGTGCATGTGTGGCACATGTGTGTCAGCGTAGCTGGTTATATCCTTAGTCATATGAGCATCCAGATGCACAGCGCTGAAGCAGGGCACCCCAAGTCTGTGTAACCATCCTCATGGTATGCAGGGTCTGCTCAGTGGGGGTTATTAGGGTCATTATTTGATCCTTACAGAGTCCCCTCAGGCATGAGATTGATACCACGGTCATGTGGCTCAAAAAAGGTGTTTTGCTCATTTTACACTTTCCCGATTCCTTTGAAGTTATTATCTGATTCATCCAATGTTTCACTACCCATGTGGCACCTGTTTCTATACTTGTTTTTTGCACTTAGAGTGCTGACCGCTTTTTACTAATTTTGTATGATTTTAACCTATTTTTGAAATAAAAGCTGTATTTTACAACTTTGGGATTGGAGCGCTACTTTCAGTTCTCAAACTTGGACACTATTTACACTTTGGATGCGTGTGCAGACGCACCGGGAACTGCAGTTGCCGCCTGAGAAAATTGACTGAGAACACATTTTTTGAAAGGGACATGGTTCCTACACCCTCTTTCCATTTGAGCCTATACAGAGGACACAGTCTTATACATTAAAGACCCCAGGAGCGCTCCGTTGAGCAGGTTTGTTTCAATATATATATAGCCACACAGTGATCTGCTGATGAAGGGTACGTATTTTCAAAAGACGAAAGAGTTATTCAGGGGCTAAAGACGTCAAATGGGTCCGGCAACAATCCACTACATGACATAGTGAAAGTAATTAAAAGTTCATATCACAGGACATAGTAAGAGGAGTGTAGGTTCAATCAAAAGATTCACACCGTTCTGTCGCTTTCTCAAAGATATATATACATACACACATATAAGTAGCTAATTTGCCATTATGGTCGGCCTAGCCTTCCGGCTAATGGGCAGCAACCCATAAAGGGGCTGCCCTGTGCCATTCCTTTCATTGTTCCTGACCTCAAGGACAAGTTGGTAAGCAGGTAAGTTGCCTTCTGTTTCAGAATTGCCCTGATACTTACCTAATTCAAGATGCCCTCTGTAGACAACAGACGTTCAGTCTGAACTGATATTTGAATATACAAAAATTCTCAGGGAATGTGGCTTTTATGCTGCGTTCAAATACACGAAGCTCAGGCTTACGTCTCTATGGAAAATAGCAGGAGAAACTTTAGAAAGTATATTTAACCCTGTGTAAGCTAGAATCTATATAAGAATTGAAATCTTAAAACTTAAATATATATTAAATAAATGTCTGCTGTATTAAGTGGGTAGTTGCATTGGTGAATTTAAAATGTTTAATGTGTCAGAATAAAACCACAATTGTTTTTGTTTTTCAGAATCTGGTGTATAAATGAGGTAAATACATGCTAGATAACTTGTCCTATGACTATAATTATAGATATGAGACCATATTCCTGTACCTTATTAAGAAATGACTTCAAATAAAATATATAGTCCATAATAATGAAGTTAAATATATCTATGGTGATGTTGGTTCTAACAAAATTCTATTGCAGGTATGTATGGAATATAGTGATATGCTCAAAAATGCAATGTAATACTAAGATATGGAATTATATGATTCTATCAAAATAAAATAATATAACTAATTATCAACTGATTTACAAATAAAGTAAAATATACATATATCTATATTGAATTATAACTACTAGTCCACTCATAGAAATATGACTTTTTAAATACATCTTTTAAAATATAAGTAGGAAATATATATATATTTTCTAAGTGTACCCGTGTGTAGTCTCACAAATACGCGCTCAGTTATATTTGATTGGCCATATACTGAACAGATAGTTTATTAATACTAGGAAATAATAAATATATTGAATATACATTTAAGAACATATATTTTTCTGTAGTAGTAGTAGTTGCTAATGAAACTACATTCCATTGCCTATTGTCCCCCCGATGTTCAATACGAGAATTGCAACCAAAGGGTATTTTAAATTGTCAAGGGATTTAAAATTACTGTATGCATTTCCAAGGGCCAGTGAGAGATAAGCTCATATTAAAAGGGTGTACCTAGAGAATTTCCATTGGGTGATTTAGAAATGAAGGTGGAATTTGTCAGGGACAAAAAGACTATGCAAAGAAGGGAAGAAACACAAAAACACACTTTGGGGTCTGACTTGGAATAACTCTTTGTTGGAAAGAGAGAAATACCTATGTGTTTGTGATACCCTGTTTGCAAAACTACCTTCAAGTATGACTTTGGAAAACTCTGAAAAAGCTGAACTCTCATGTTGGCTACTGGTAATGTATTAGGTGTTTTTATATTTTTAATGTTTTAAAGCAAAGATATTCTTTATTGCTTTAGTTTAATTGAAGCTGGTATTTAAAGAGGTAATCTAGTATTAAATAGACCAGTGTACTTCATATATTAAATATATTAGCGCTAAGTTAAGTATTATTGAGAAAAGGGTTATGTATTAATATTCACAAATTCATTTTTATCTGCTGTGAATTAGATTTGATATATGTTGAATTGATCATTATGGTTAAATCTCTGGTTGATTATTTGAAGTATTATAAGACTATTTTGGGCCAAATAGTTTAATTATATTTTTCTGGAAGTTTATTGAGATTTGGTAAAATTTGTGTTGAAATATTTGGTTATATTGTTAACTAAGTGTTGTTAAGTTAGTAGTCCACTTCCGCTAGAAGGAGGAACTTCACGTACACTCGTGATTCTGTGGTCCCGCGGTTTGGGAGACAGACATCCAAGCTTGTCGGGGTGCCAGGAATTAGACTGAGACGAGAAGTGCAAAAATAATCACACCATTATTAATAGCAAAAAATAATAAAATGTCCACAAGTCAAATAACAAGCCAGGAATCAAAACCAGAGCTGGTAGTCAGACAAGCCAAAGCGAGTAGTCAGACGAGCTGGAATCAGGAACAAGGAGAACAGCAGAGTCAGGAACAAGCCAGGGATCAGGAACCAGGAGGGATGTCAGACAGCCAGGTAATACACAGGAGCTCTCACAAACAGGTCTGAGACATCGCAATTCTGAGACTGCATCCTGTCTCACACGTATGATATACACCAGTCTGGCCATAAAAGGAAGTGCAGGAAATGTGCAGCATCACACAGTATGCACCAGAGTCAGCAAGAGAGGTGAGTAAAATGGCTGCCAGCAGCACATGGCAAGCAAAACAGGGAAAAAACCCTGACAGTACCCTCCCCTCAACGACCCCTCCCCCGCGGGAAGACAAAAGGCTTATTGGGGAAACGGGCATGGAAGGCACGGAGGATGGCGGGAGCATGAACATCAGAGGAGGGAACCCATGGACGCTCCTCCGGACCGTAGTCCCTCCAGTGAATCAAATGCTGTACGCGGCCCCTGGACATACGAGAGTCAATAATGCTGCTGACCTCATGCTCCTCATGGTTGTCAACAAAGATAGGACGTGGACGAGACAACACAGTGGTAAATTGATTACAAACCAATGGTTTCAAGAGGGAGACATGAAAAACATTGGAGATGCGCATTGCAGGAGGAAGGTCAAGAGTGTAGGCCACAGGATTGACCCGTCGAAGTATTCGAAAAGGACCAACATAACAGGGAGCCAATTTATTGGAAGGCACGTAAAGAATCAAGTTGTGGGAAGACAGCCAAACTCTCTCACCAACCCGGTAGGAAGGCGTGAGCAGACGCCTACGATCAGCCTGGAACTTTTGGCGCTGCATAGAACGATGAAGGCAATCCTGAATCTGCACCCACGTTGAATGGAGTTGCCGGAGATGCTCCTCCAAAGCCGGAATACTTTGAGATATGAATGAATCGGGCAACAAGGATGGTTGAAACCCATAATTCACCATGAACGGGGATAACTTGGAGGAAGCATTAATAGCGCTATTACTAGCAAACTCTGCCCAAGGTAAAAGTTCAGACCAATTATTGTGGTGATCTGAGACATAGCAATGGAGGAACTGTTCCAGAGCTTGATTAGACCATTCCACAGCTCCATTGGATTGAGGGTAATATGCCAAGGAGAAGGAAAGCTGGATCCCCCAGCAAGGCCGCCTAAACAACAAGAAAAAAACAACAAAAAACTCAGAGCTAGAACAGAGTATTGATTTTCAAGCAGTACAGGCAGGTAATTATGATTCACAAACATTGATACAACAAATTACCGACTTAATAATGCCACAATTTAATTCAATCAAAAGTGATATATCAGGTCTTACGGAAGAGGTTAGACAATTTTCAAAAAGGCTAGCAGAAGCAGAATCACGAATCTCAGACTTAGAGGATCAGGTAGAAATACAGGAAAAGTTGTTTAAGGCCCAAGAGGACACAATAATAAAAGCTACAAACCAAAGTAGAGGAATTAGAAGATTGTTCACGTAGGAACAACGTAAAAAGAGTTGGCCTCTCAGAATCGATTATGCCCCAAGATCTAATTAAATTTGCTGCTCAAGAATTACCATTATTATTGGGAATTCAAACTTCAGATACATCCTTTTTGATAGAAAGGTCTCATAGATTAGGGGCATCTAAAGTTGGTATTGAGGGTACACATAAACCCAGACCCATTATGGTAAAGTATTTAAACTTTCAAGATAAAATAACAATTATAAGGCAATTCAGACTGTTAATGATAGGTCAGAAGAAAATTCTCTTGTTTCAAGATTTTTCTGTGGAAACAATGATGAAACGTAAAGAAATGGCCCCTTATTGTACAAACTTAATCCAGAAAGGTGTGCAGGCTAGACTTATATATCCAGTGAAAATATGTTTTAAAGTAAATAATGAAAATCTGACCCTGAAAACTGCTCAAGAAGCTAGAGAGTACATTAGTACATTATAGTAGTTTTAAGTTCAGATATGTATATTTAATGTCTCTTATTCCACAGTTTGAAATGTTTTTTTTTCTGCTCAATGGTCTCAAAATTTAGAACAGATATAGGCCATAATAGGCCACTATTGTTAATGTTCTTTAGAATGTTAAGGTACAAAATACTGATGTGTGAAGTACTACTGTATGGAATGATGACTTCCAGAGAACTGTGTTTTTATCGTTTCTGTTATGAATTGTGGTTTTTTTTATGTTATTTTTTCTCTTTTCTATGTTGTTGGTTTTAACACCCAGTAAGGGAGATAGTTAACATTTTATCATGAAATGTCAGGGGCATAACATCCCCGGCAAAGAGGAGTATAATATTGAAATTATTAAAAAAAAAATAATCCAGATATTGCTCTCCTACAGGAGACTCATCTGCAGGATGTTGAGGTGGGTAAACTCAAGCGTAAATGGGTGGGTGAGATATTATCTGCCCCTGGCCCGAAGCGTAAGAGAGGTGTCGCAATACTATTCACAAAAACTTTTAGTTAGAAGATTGTCACGCAGGTGCAGGATCCAGAGGGAAGGTATATTATAGCTGAAATAGAATATGGCGATACAGTACTAGTTATATGTAATGCATATGGTCCAAATGCATTAGACCCTGATTTCTGGGATAAAATATATATTAAACTTTTTCTATTTAGTAATAAAAATGTGATCATTGCCGGAGACTTCAACATGACGACAGCTCCAATGTTAGATAGAATTAGAGTTGGCCATCCCCATGTAGGAAGAAAAACGGAAGAAAAATTATTTGCTTCTTTCCGTAATAAATTGAATCTGTATATCTGGTGAATCAAAAATCCAGATACAAGAAGATTTACTTGCGATGTCTCGAATAGATCTTTTTTTTTAATAAATGAATTTGTTGCCACTCGATTTAAGTCCTATGATTCATGATATAGCAATTTCTGACCATGCAATAGTTGGTCTAGCCATAGATAGCATCAGGCAATGAAAGACTGGGGTTAACAATTTCTATTTTCCGAAATACCTTTTACAAGATATAGACTTTAATAGGTTTTTAATACAAAAATGGAATCAATATCAGGAAGAAAATAAAAATTATCATAAGATTGAATTCTTTTGGGAGGCCATTAAAGCGGTTCTCCGGGGAGAAATAAAAGCTTACCTGGTTAAGTGAAAAAAGAAAATGGCAGCAAAAGAAATACAACTAGCAAATCAATTAAAAATAAAAATAAATCTTATACTAATAAACCTAATGAGTCTACGTGGGCCGATTATTTAAAGGCTAAAACAGAAAGAGATGATTTCTTAAAAGTAAAAGTGACTAAACAGGATAGGAGAATGAATGCCTTTTTTCAAGTTATCATGGGAGGTCAGCAAAACTATTGTCTAAAATAATATAGGGTGGGAAGGCTGAAAAAAAATATTTAACATGCATTAAAAAAGGAGATACAAGATATACTACTTCTAGTGAGATAAGGATAATGTTTGAATACTACCAGGAAATATATACAATGAGACCAAGGATCAGTTTTGGAATAAAGTTTCTCTCCCACAAATAACGTTAGAGGAACTTGTAGAGTTAAACCAATTAATAACAGAGGAGGAGATTTTGAAAGCCATAGGTAGGGCTAAACTGAATAAAGCTCCAGGCCCAGATCAAATACCAGTGGAATTTTATAGAATACTTAAAGATGAATTGACTGGTATGTTAAAAGATTTATTTAACCAATATTTTATTAAGAACCATGCAGAATCTACTCTATTTTTTGCCTCCACAGTCACTTTAATATACAAGAAAGATAAAGATCCTGAAAATCCAAATGCATATAGACCAATATCATTATTGAAAAATGATTATAAACTTCTTACAATGATAGTAGCAGATAGATTAAAAAAACATATCAATAATTTAATACACAAGGATCAAACAGGCTTTATGCCAGGGAGAAACTCTTCAAAAAACATACGAAAAGTATTATTGACTCTAAATCATTATTGGAATGAAGCTAGGAAAAAAGATATATTTGGTGGTACTGACTTAGCTTTAATAACATTAGATGCAGAAAAAGCGATTGACGCAATTTTATGAGATCTCTTTACTACACTCACCCAGTTCGGTCTAACAGGTAATTTGTATAACTTTGTGAAATTGATCTATAATACGCCTTATTCTTGTCTCTTAATAAATTGCTAATTATCCCCAAAAATAGTCTTAACAAAGGGGACTAGACAGGGGTGCCCCCTGTCACCATTATAATTTAATCTCTTGATAGAACCATTAGCAACCAGACTCAGACAAGCTTTAACAGGCATAAGGTTAGGGGATGGAAATGTAATTATATCCCTTTATGCAGATTACTTAATTCTCTTTCTATCTAGAACAGCACAAAATATTCCATTGTTAATAGAACTAATTAAGGAATTTGGCTCGTTCTCAGGTTATAAAGTTAACCAAGAGAAATCAGAAATATTATGGATTAAGCATCCCATAGGTCAGACTATTAATCACCCTTTTCAAGAGGTAGAAAAAATTAAATACCTAGGATTATATTTAAGTACCAACCCTGGCCTTTGGTATAGTTCGATTTATATTAGATTTTTTCAAGAAAGTAAAATCTTGGTAGAAAAATGGAGACCATTACTTATTTCATTATCAGCTAGAATTAAGATTCTGAAAACTTTTTTATTCACCGCCTGTTATATTTACTACAAAATTTACCTATTTTTGTTAAAAATGTAGATTTTAAGAAATATGAACAAGAGAGTAACCTTTTTTTGTGGGGGAAGAGGAGGGCGAGACTATCAAAAAAATTCTTGTATTTGGATAAAGAATTTGGGGGATATGGACTCCCTAATATTAAATTGTATAACCAGGTTACTATGGTAAAAATAGCATATGACTGGATTACAGAAAACATAATTTATGTAAGAACTTACCTGATAAATTCATTTCTTTCATATTAGCAAGAGTCCATGAGCTAGTGACGTATGGGATATACATTCCTACCAGGAGGGGCAAAGTTTCCCAAACCTCAAAATGCCTATAAATACACCCCTCACCACACCCACAATTCAGTTTAACGAATAGCCAAGAAGTGGGGTGATAAGAAAGGAGCGAAAGCATCAAAAATAAGGAATTGGAATAATTGTGCTTTGTACAAAAAAATCATAACCACCACAAAAAGGGTGGGCCTCATGGACTCTTGCTAATATGAAAGAAATGAATTTATCAGGTAAGTTCTTACATAAATTATGTTTTCTTTCATGTAATTAGCAAGAGTCCATGAGCTAGTGACGTATGGGATAGCAGATACCCAAGATGTGGAACTTCCACGCAAGAATCACTAGAGAGGGAGGGATAAAATAAAGACAGCCAATTCCGCTGAAAAAATAATCCACAACCCAAATCAAAAAGTTTTAATCTTATAATGAAAAAAACTGAAATTATAAGCAGAAGAATCAAACTGAAACAACAGCCTGAAGTACTTTTCTACCAAAAACTGCTTCAGAAGAAGAAAAAACATCAAAATGGTAGAATTTAGTAAAAGTATGCAAAGACCAAGTTGCTGCTTTGCAAATCTGATCAACAGAAGCTTCATTCCTAAAAGCCCAGGAAGTAGAAACTGACCTAGTAGAATGAGCCGTTATACTTTGAGGCGGGGACTTACCCGACTCTACATAAGCATGATGAATCAAAGACTTTAACCAAGATGCCAAGGAAATGGCAGAAGCCTTCTGACCTTTCCTGGAACCAGAAAAGGTAACAAATAGACTAGAAGTCTTTCTAAAACCTTAGTAGCTTCAACATAATATTTCAAAGCTCTTACTACATCCAAAGAATGTAAAGATCTCTCCATAGAGAATTCTTAGGATTAGGAAACAATGAAGGGACAACAATTTCTCTACTAATGTTAGAATTCACAACCTTAGGTAAAAATTTAAATGAAGTCTGCAACACCGCCTTATCCTGATGAAAAATCAGAAAAGGAGATTCACAAGAAAGAGCAGATAACTCAGAAACTCTTCTAGCAGAAGAGATGGCCAAAAGGAACAACACTTTCCAAGAAAGTAATTTAATATCCAGAGAATGCATAGGTTCAAATGGAGGAGCCTGTAAAGCCCTCAGAACCAAATTAAGACTCCAAGGAGGAGAGATTGACTTAATGACAGGCTTAATACAAACCAAAGCCTGTACAAAACAATTTATATCAGGATGATTAGCAATCTTTCTGTGAAAAAGAACAGAAAGAGCAGAGATTTGACCTTTCAAAGAGCTTGCAGACAAACCCTTATCCAAAGCATCCTGAAGAAACTGTAAAATCCTAGGAATTCTAAAAGAATGCCAAAAGAATTTATGAGAAGAACACCAAGAAATGTAAGTCTTCCAAACTCTGTAATAAATCTTTCTAGACACAGACTTACGTATTACGCCTGTATCATAGTATTAATCACTGAGTCAGAGAAACCTCTATGACTAAGAATCAAGCGTTCAATCTCCATACCTTCAAATTTAATGATTTGAGATCCTGATTGAAAAATGGGCCTTGAGATAGAAGGTCTGGCCTTAACGGAAGTGTCCAAGGTTGGCAACTTGCCATCCGAACGAGATCCGCATACCAAAACCTGTGAGGTCATGCTGGAGCCACCAGCAATACAAACTAACGTTCCATTAGAATTTTGGAAATCACTTTTGGAAGAAGAACTAGAGGCGGAAAGATATAAGCAGGTTGATAATTCCAAGGAAGCGACAACGCGTCCACTGCTTCCGCCTGAGGATCCCTGGATCTGGACAGATACCTGGGAAGTTTCTTGTTTAGATGAGAGGCCATCAGATCTATTTCTGGAAGTCCCCAAATTTGAACAATCTGAAGAAATACCTCTGGGTGAAGAGACCATTCGCCCGGATGTAACGTCTGGCGACTGAGATAATCCGCTTCCCAATTGTCTACACCTGGGATGTGAACCCCAGAGATTAGACAGGAGCTGGATTCCGCCCATACAAGTATCCGAGATACTTCTTTCATAGCCTGAGGACTGTGAGTCCCACCTTGATGATTGACATACGCCACGGTTGTGACATTGTCTGTCTGAAAACAAATAAACGATTCTCTCTTCAGAAGAGGCCAGAACTGAAGAGCTCTGAAAATCGCACGGAGTTCCAAAATGTTGATTGGTAATTTCGCCTCCTGAAATTCCCAAACCCCCTGTGCTGTCAGAGATCCCCATACAGCTCCCCAACCTGAAAGACTCGCATCTGTTGAGATCACAGTCCAAGTTGGACGAACAAAAGAGGCCCCTTGAATTAGACGATGGTGATTCAACCACCAAGTCAGAGAAGATCGAACATTGGGATTTAAGGATATTAATTGTGATATCTTTGTATAATCCCTGCACCACTGGTTCAGCATACAAAGCTGGAGAGGTCTCATGTGAAAGCGAGCAAAGGGGATTGCGTCCGATGCAGCAGTCATGAGACCTAGAATTTCCATGCACAAAGCTACCGAAGGGAATGATTGAGACTGAAGGTTTCGACAAGCTGAAACCAACTTCAGATGTCTCTTTTCTGTTAGAGACAAAGTCATGGACACTGAGTCTATTTGAAAACCCAAAAAGGTTACCTTTGTCTGAGGAATCAAAGAATTCTTTGGTAAATTGATCCTCCAACAAAAAGAGCAAAGATCACACTGCGCTAGGATTAATTTACTTATATGCCAATAGGTTAAATGGAGGATTCCCCACACTCCAAGCAGAAAACTAGAAAATACACAGTGAAGTCCTAAAAGAAACTAAACTGTTGAAAGCCTGGCGCTGTTAAAAAACAGCTTAAATAAGTAAAATAATATGAATATAAATATCACCAGTATATCAGATTATATAGTCTAAAATCACAAAGAATCAGATGGTGGAGAAACAACTCGCTATGAGAATTGTGTCAAAAATGGTTACAAATGTTTATTAAGACAATGTGTTAAACATAGAAACATATAACTAACAATTTTAAAACCTTCAATGCACTGATCAGGCACTTAAAATGGCATAGTATCATAAAAAATAAGCATAGATAAAATAAAATAAAAATAAAGATGCAAATAAAATACAATACAATTCCCTATATTTAAATTCTAAACACAGGAAAGACAAACATGTATGTTTGAGAGGCTGCCAGAATGATGATCCCAGAGGAGCAGTCAAAATGGAAACCGGATCAGCTGGGGGTATGAACGGTCTGGAGCTGAAATGAGATCAAGACCCACATCAAAGACAGGAAAAGAGCCACAAAATTATGGTGTTCACTTTTACTTACACCATAACGGTTCTCTGTAGTCTCCGACTCTTTTTTCTTTTTCTCAAGTGTATGCCCGATAGTCACTGCGGTCCTCTTTTTCCAAACAGCGTGTTTTCTCTCATCAGAAAGGCAGGATGGCTTAGAAGGGCAGCAATCTCAGTCGGCAGTAATTTTGTCAGGTACACCTGTGACACAGGTATTTGGTGGGTGGAGCAACGCGTTTCAGCCCGTTCTGGGCCTTTGTCAAGCTCCTGTTGTGTAAAATGCCCGGTCTTTTAAACCGTCAGCACTTCTTCTGATTGGCTGCAACTCAATTTTAAATCAAACAGTCAATTCTCTTTACATAGCCACCATGCAATGTAAATACAAGTATAGATCGTAATACATGCAAACAGGTGTATAATATGTATTAATACTTTCCCCTTCTGGTGAACCGCAGCCGTCCCACAGTCTCTCCTAAGGTCTGTGTGAATAGATCAGGTGTGCTAGCTGGAGGCGCTGGTTTAGCTTGTATCAGTCGTTGGTATCTTCCTTTCCTTCCTCGGTTGTATAACTCTAGGTGCAAAATAGTGGTGCTGAAATATCAGGCAATACACCATACAATGGTGAATATCTACTCACAGTGTATATTGCAGGTTACCGGCTCCTTCCCAATATGAAAAGACAATATCACAGATTCAGTAAAAAAGTTTGTCTTTATTTGGCTCAACGCAAAAGCGTTTCAACGGTCCCAGCCGTCTTTCTCAAGAGCAATAAAAGTGCTTTACAAACCAAAGCATACCTTTCCGCTGCACAGGCGGCCTTTAAATACATGTCAGTTACGCTACCTGCTTCCCCATTGGAGGAGAGCAGGTTTACACCCGATTCAAAATTTCAATTGTAAATTTAAAATAAACATCTAAAAAAACATAAAAAACAATATTAATTATATAAGAAACTATAAGTTTGTTTTAAAATATAAAATTTCTGTAGATATCATCATTTTTGCCGGTTTTGTAGTTCCCTTTCATGTAGTTTTCTGTTTCAAGTTCTCTTTCAGGTCCGGTATGTCAGTGAAGATCACATGATATAGGTTGTCCAATGAAATTCAGTTTCTGGTATAGTGATGTTTTGTAGTTCCCTTTCAGGTAGTTCACTTTTAGGTTCCCATTCAGGTCTGATATGTCAGTGGGTATCACATGTTATTGAATGTCCAATGAAAAACAGTTTCTGATATAGTGATATTGATTGCCTTTTCTTTTTTTCTCAAAATAAAAAGACATAAGTGTTATTCACAGATACAAAGTTTCTTATATGAATTCTGCTTATCCAAATATTTAGAGGAGGTAGAATAAATTGCCACTTAGAAGTTTGTTATAAGTTAGAATAGATACTTTGTATAATTAAACATTCATATTATAAATAGACTTCTATACTTATTGAATGTTAAATATTGACTTAGCGACTTGTGTGTTGCGTATAATTTCTTGAAATTAAGTGTGAGAATTATATTCTTTTGTACAATATGTGTATATATAAACATTAAGTGTGATGATATAACATGAACTGTCTGTATAAATACATGTTTATTTTGCCCCCCTTTCATGTACTTATGTTTTTCAGTATTCACTTTACATAAATTTTACTGGTTTATTCGGGCCCCAATTTTTCTTAGGAACATATTATAGATTATCATCTGTTTTGCCCCCCTTTCATATGTTGAAGGTTTTTAAGACAAAAACAGCTTTTTTTTGTGTGTGTGTGTGTCCTTATACTCGTATTCACCGCAACAAGAACAAAAAATGTTACTGATTTATTTAGGCCCCATATTTTCACCTTTTGAATTTATCATTTATTTTGCCCCCCCCCCCCCCCTTTCATATGTTAAGAGTTTTTTAGACAAAGGCAGCAATTTTTGTGTCCTTATTTAGACCCCATTGGGCATATGTTCTAAGTGTATGTATCCATTTTAATTCTCTTTGGTCTAGTTGTTTTGCCAGATTACCACCCCTCCAATGAAGTTCAACCTTCTCAATTCCTATCCATATCCATTTATCCTATTCCTATCCATTTACTTATATGCCAATAGGTTAAATGGAGGATTCCCCAAATTCCAAGCAGAAAACTAGAAAATACACAGTGAAGTCCTAAAAGAAACTAAACTGTTGAAACCCTGGCGCTGTTGAAAAACATCTTAAATAAGTAAAATAATTTGAATATAAATATCACCAGTATATCAGATTATATAGTCTAAAATCACAAAGAATCAGATGGTGGAGAAACAACTCGCTATGAGAATTGTGTCAAAAATGGTTACAAATGTTTATTAAGACAATGTGTTAAACATAGAAACATAGTACTGTCCCTTTAAATTACAAGATGGCATGAGATTTTAAAAGAACTGCTATACTCTATCATATAACTGCTCATATAGAGGCTGTTTTCTGTTACAATGTGACATTTGTAGTGCATAAGACAGACTTATCTATATATGTATATATATCTTTTAATCAAAGTGAGCTGCTTACGATCTATACTTGTATTTACATTGCATGGTGGCTATGTAAAGAGAATTGACTGTTTGATTTAAAATTGAGTTGCAGCCAATCAGAAGCAGTGCTGACGGTTTAAAAGACTGGGCATTTTACACAACAGGAGCTTGACAAAGGCCCAGAACGGGCTGAAACGCGTTGCTCCGCCCACCAAATACCTGTGTCACAGGTGTACCTGACAAAATTACTGCCGACTGAGATTGCTGCCCTTCTAAGCCGTCCTGCCTTTCTGATGAGAGAAAACACGCTGTTTGGAAAAAGAGGACCGCGGTGACTATCGGGCATACACTTGAGAAAAAGAAAAAAGAGCCGGAGACTACAGAGAACCGTTATGGTGTAAGTAAAAGTGAACACCATAATTTTGTGGCTCTTTTCCTGTCTTTGATGTGGGTCTTGATCTCATTTCAGCTCCAGACCATCCATACCCTCAGCTGATCCGGTTTCCATTTTGACTGCTCCTCTGGGATCATCATTCTGGCAGCCTCTCAAACATACATGTTTGTCTTTCCTGTGTTTAGAATATAAATATAGGGAATTGTATTGTATTTTATTTGCATCTTTATTTTTATTTTATTTTATCTCTGCTTATTTTTTATGATACTATGCCATTTTAAGTGCCTGATCAGTGCATTGAAGGTTTTAAAATTGTTAGTTATATGTTTCTATGTTTAACACATTGTCTTAATAAACATTTGTAACCATTTTTGACACAATTCTCATAGCGAGTTGTTTCTCCACCATCTGATTCTTTGTGATTATAGACTATATAATCTGATATACTGGTGATATTTATATTCATATTATTTTACTTATTTAAGCTGTTTTTTAACAGCGCCAGGGTTTCAACAGTTTAGTTTCTTTTAGGACTTCACTGTGTATTTTCAAATTAATCCTCCAACCATGTCTTTGAAGAAACAACACAAGTTGATTCATATGAGATTCTGCAGAATGTAAAGACTGAGCAAGTACCAAGATATCGTCCAAATAAGGAAATACCGCAATACCCTGTTCTCTGATTACAGAGAGAACGGCACCGAGAACCTTTGAAAAGATCCTTGGAGCTGTTGCTAGGCCAAACGGAAGGGCCACAAACTAGTAATGCTTGTCTAGAAAAGAGAATCTCAGGAACTGATAGTGAGCTGGATGAATTGGAATATGAAGATATGCATCCTGTAAGTCTATTGTAGACATATAATGCCCTTGCTGAACAAAAGGCAGAATAGTCCTTATAGTCACCATTTTGAATGTTGGTATCCTTACATAACGATTCAATATTTTTAGATCCAGAACTGGTCTGAAGGAATTCTCCTACTTTGGTACAATTAATAGATTTGAGTAAAACCCCAGACCCTGTTCCAGAACTGGAACTGGCACAATTACCCCAGCCAACTCTAGGTCTGAAACACATTTCAGAAATACCTGAGCCTTCACTGGGTTTACTGGAATGCGTGAGAGAAATAATCTCACAGGCGGCCTTACCTTGAAACCTATTCTGTACTCTTGTGAAACAATGTTCTGAATCCAAAGACTGTGAATCGAATTGATCCAAATATCTTTGAAAAATCGTAACCTGCTCCCTACCAGCTGTGCTGGAATGAGGGCCGCACCTTCATGCGGATTTGGGAGCTGGTTTTGACTTTCTAAAAGGCTTGGATTTATTCCAGACTGGAGAAGGTTTCCAAACGGAGACCGTTCCTTTAGGGGAAGGGTCAGGCTTCTGTTCCTTATTCTGACGAAAGGAACGAAAACGATTAGCAGCCCTATATTTACCTTTAGATTTTTTGTCCTGAGGCAAAAAGGTTCCTTTCCCCCCAGTAACAGTTGAAATTATAGAATCGAACTGTGAACCAAATCATTTATTACCTTGGAAAGAAAGAGAAAGCAAAGTTGACTTAGAAGTCATATCTGCATTCCAAGATTTAAGCCATAAAGCTCTTCTAGCTAAAATAGCTAAAGACATATACCTGACATTAATTCTAATGATATCAAAAAATGGCATCACAAATAAAGTTATTAGCATGTTGAAGAAGTTTAACAATGCTATAAGCATTATGGTCTGACACTTGTTGCGCTAAAGCCTCCAACCAGAAAGTGGAAGCTGCAGCAACATCAGCCAAAGAAATAGCAGGTCTAAGAAGATTACCTGAACATAAATAAGCTCTCCTTAGAAAGGATTAAAGCTTCTTATCTAAAGGATCCTTAAAGGAAGTACTATCCGCCGTAGGAATAGTAGTACGTTTAGCAAGAGTAGAGATAGCCCCATCAACTTTAGGGATTTTATCCCAAAATTCTAATCTATCAGATGGCACAGGGTACAATTTCTTAAACCTTGGAGAAGGAGTAAATGAAGTACCCAGACTATTCCATTCCCTAGAAATTACTTCTGAAATAGCATCAGGAACTGGAAAAACTTCTGGAATAACTACATGAGGTTTAACCCCTTAATGACCACAGCACTTTTCCATTTTCTGACCGTTTGGGACCAAGGCTATTTTAACATTTCTGCAGTGTTTGTGTTTAGCTGTAATTTTACTCTTACTCATTTACTGTACCCACACATATTATATACCGTTTTTCTCGCCATTAAATGGACTTTCTAAAGATACCATTATTTTCATCATATCTTATAATTTACTATAAAAAAAAAAAAAATATGAGGAAAAAATGGAAAAAAACACACTTTTTCTAACTTTGACCCCCAAAATCTGTTACACATCTACAACCACCAAAAAACACCCATGCTAAATAGTTTCCAATTTTTGTCCTGAGTTTACAAATACCCAATGTTTACAGGTTCTTTGCTTTTTTTGCAAGTTATAGGGCAATAAATACAAATAGTACTTTGCTATTTCCAAACCACTTTTTTTCAAACTTAGCGCTAGTTACATTGGAACACTGATATCTTCCAGGAATCCCTGAATATCCCTTGACATGTATATTTTTTTTTTTAGAAGACATCCCAAAGTATTGATCTAGGCCCATTTTGGTATATTTCATGCCACCATTTCGCCACCAAACAGCTTGTGCAATTATGGCACAAATGGTTGTAAATGCTTCTCTGGGATCCCCTTTTTTCATAAATAGCAGACATATATGGATTTGGTGTTGCTTTTTGGTAATTAGAAGGCCGCTAAATGCCACTGTGCACCACACGTGTATTATGCCCAGCAATGAAGGGGTTAATTAGGGAGCATGTAGGGAGCTTGTAGGGTTAATTTTAGCTTTATTGTAGTGTAGTAGACAACCCTAAGTATTGATCTAGGCCCATTTTGGTATATTTCATGCCACCATTTCACCGCCAAATGCGATTTAAATTAAAAAAAAGTTACATTTTTCACAATTTTAGGTTTCTCACTGAAATCATTTACAAACAGCTTGTGCAATTATGGCACAAATGGTTGTAAATGCTTCTCTGGGATCCCCTTTCTTCAGAAATAGCAGACTTATATGGCTTTGGCGTTGCTTTTTGGTAATTAGAAGGCCGCTAAATGCCGCTGCGCATCACACGTGTATTATGGCTAGCAGTGAAGGGGTTAATTAGGTAGCATGTAGGGAGCTTGCAGGGTTAATTTTAGCTTTAGTGTAGAGATCAGCCTCCCACCTGACACATTACACCCCCTGATCCCTCCCAAACAGCTCTCTTCCCTCCCCCACCCCACAATTGTCCCTGCCATGTTAAGTACTGGCAGAAAGTCTGCCAGTACTAAAAAAAAAGCTATCCTTGATAAAAAAATTTTTTTTAAAAAGGCATATTTACATATGCTGCTCTGGAGGATCCCCCCTTAGCCCCCAACCTCCCTGATACCCCCCAGACAGCTCTTTAACCATCCCCCTCTAACTTATTAGTAGCCATCTTTGGTACTGGCAGCTGTCTGCCAGTACCCATCTTATAGTAAAACATTTGTTTTTTTTTATTTTTTTAAATATTTTTATGTAGTGTAGCTTGCCCCCCCAAAAGACCAACCCCCCCTAGATTTCTTAGATCGAAAATACTTTAGATCTTTTTGGCCCTCACTGCCACTTTTTTCACATAATTTTTCTGTAGTGTAGTGGTTTCCACCCGCTCCCTACCCGCGCGCCCCCCCCTCCCGTGCACGCGCCTGCACCCGGCGTTCCCGCCCACGATCTCGCCCCCCTCCACATCATACGGCCCATCGATGGCCGCCCACCCGCCTCCCAGACTGGCTCCCACCCACCAACGAAACCGGCCATCGATGTCCGGTGCAGAGAGGGCCACAGAGTGGCTCTCTCTGCATCGAATGGCCAAGGGGGGTTATTGCAGGATGCCTCGATGTTGAGGCATCACTGCAATAACCAAAAAGCAGCTGGAAGCGAGCAGGATCGCTTCCAGCTGCTTTCCAGACCGAGGACGTACGCCATACGTCCTCAGGCGTTAAGTGTATTTTTTTTGAGGACGTATGGCATACGTCCTTGGTCGTTAAGGGGTTAAAAACTGAATTTAAACGCTTAGTAGATTTAGTATCAAGAGGACTAGACTCCTCCATATCTAATGCAATCAACACTTCTTTAAGTAAAGAACGAATAAACTCCATCTTAAATAAATATGAAGATTTATCAGTGTCAATATCTGAAGCAGAATCTTCTGAACCAGATAGATCCTCATCAGAAACAGATAATTCAGAATGATGGCGGTCACTTAAAATTTCATCTGAAATATGAGAAGTTTTAAAAGACCTTTTACGTTTACTGGATGGAGGAATAACAGACAGAGCCTTCCTAATAGAATTAGAAACAAATTCTTTTACATTAACAGGGACATCCTGAACATTAGATGTTGAAGGAAAAACAACAGGTAAAGGATTATTACTAATGGAGACACTATCTGCGTTAGAAAGTTTATCATGACAACTAACACAAACTACAGCCGGAGGAACAGTTACCAAAAGTTTACAACAAATGCACTTAGCTTTGGTAGAACCGAGATCAGGCAGCGTCTTTCCAGAAGTAGATTCTGATCCAGGGTCAGGTTGTGACATCTTGCAATATGTAATTCCTTAAATAACAGTTTCAGGAATGGGAAAAGATGCAAAATAAACAAGCCTCTAGCAACCAGAAGCAATAAAAAGTGAGACTTAAATAATGTGAAAAAAGGTGGAGACCAGAATGACGCCCACATTTTTTGGCGCCAAGTATGACGCCCACATTATTGGCGCCAAGTACAACGCCCATATTTTTGGCGCCAAGTATGACGCAACATCCTCTGACGTCAAAAACGACGCCCACATTTTTTGGCGCAAAAAAACATCTGTAACACACATATGTCAAAAAATGACTTAACCACGAACAAACTTCCGGCGTCAACTATGGCGCCAGAAATGATAAAATTTTGCGCCAAAAAAGTTTGCGCCAAGAATGACGCAATAAATTGAAGCATTTTCTGCCCCCGTGAGCCTAACAGCCCGCAGGGAAAAAAGTCAATTGAAAATTTTTTAAGGTAAGAAAAAATTATTTATTCATATGCATTATCCCAAATAATGAAACTGACAGTCTGAATGAAGGAATACTGATTATCCTGAATCATGGCAAATATAAGTTTAAACACATATATTTATAACTTAACATATAAAGTGCCCAACCATAGCTTAGAGTGTCATAAATAAAATAAGACTTACTTACCCTAAGACACTCATCTACATATAGTAGATAGCCAAATCAGTACTGAAACGAGAATCAGTAGAGGTAATGGTAAATAAGAGTATATCGTCGATCTGAAAAGGGAGGTAAGAGATGAATCTCTACGACCGATAACAGAGAACCTATGAAATAGATCCCGTAGAGGAAGAACATTGTATTCAAATAGGCAATACTCTCTTCACATCCCTCTGACATTCACTGCACTCTGAGAGGAAAACCGGGCTTCAGCCTGCTGCGAAGCGCATATCAACGTAGAATCTAGCACAAACTTACTTCACCACCTCCATGGGAGGCAAAGTTTGTAAAACTGAATTGTGGGTGTGGTGAGGGGTGTATTTATAGGCATTTTGAGGTTTGGGAAACTTTGCCCCTCCTGGTAGGATTGTATATCCCATACGTCACTAGCTCATGGACTCTTGCTAATTACATGAAAGAAATGAGCTATTTCTCTTTCTTAGAGACAGAATAGAGTTTAATAAAACCATTCTCTCTAAAAGCTATTCTTCATATTCCGATAGCCAAATTACCTTTACAAATTCAAAATATAAAAATAATTAGTTACAAAGTAAACGCATGGCAAAAATTCTGTACTGCTCTCAAAATCAACTTTAGATTTTCTAAGTATCTTAATATTCTAGGACACCCTGAGTTCTCTCCTGGCCTTAGTTTTGGTATATTTAACTTACAATCAAGCTAGCAACCTGGATTTAGGGATAATTGAGGCTGGTGTACAAATCTATAAGGCCGGTCATTTTTCAATTTGGTATAAAATGATTATGAAAAATGTAGGTAATATATATTTAGAAACCCTTACGAATAAATGGCAAAATATCCTACCGGAAATTTTAGTTACAGATATTAAACAGGCATAGAGATAGTTGGCTATAAGATTACCTTAAGGAAAAAAACTCATAGCTATCTTGTGACTATTTCATATATTACCCCTAAATTACTAGCCAAATGGGATAAAAATTCTAAAGGAGATTGTCTTCACTGACATGCCTCTCAAGCGGATATTTTACACTGTTTCTGGTATTGTCCTAGGATACATCAGTATTGGAAAATAGTTTCTGACTGACTTAATACATTTTTAACTCAGACACTTATTTTTACTCCTGTTAGTATATTCTTTTTTATTCTTCCAAGGCAATTTTAAAAAAAAGAATACTCTCTAATTACTACAGCAATACATATAGCCAGGAATTTAATTTTGCAGTATTGGACGGAAAAAAAATATCCTAGTATAGCTGAATTTAGAGGATGGTCTCCCAACTAATGTTAGAACAGATGAATATAGAATAAGACAATGAGAACCAGTTTAAAGTTTTCTATACAAAATGGAGAAAGATTATTAGGGTTCAAACAGTGGAGCTACAAAGGGAAATATATATATAGGAGTATAGAGTTCTGTAAGTGATTAAGAAGAGACAAAAGTTATGAGTTTATATGAAATGTATATATATATATATATAAATATTTATCTGTTTCCTCTCCTGGATGGGTGTGGTTTGTGTTTTATTACTTTTGTTTTGTTACGTTTTATTACTTTTCTCACTCTTTTGGAAAATAGATGATTGTGGAAACCTAGTTTAGGAGTACACCATTGTATAATTCTTAGATATATTTTATGTTGGAAACGAGAGGATGGTGGAAACCTAATTTAAGAGTATACTATTGTATACATTTTTTATATATTTTGTGTTGGAAATTAGGTTTTTTTGTTTTTTTTTGGATAATCTTGTACTTTATATTTTTCAATGCTTGATGTGTTTTGTTGTTTCACATTGTCAAATAATAAAAAGAAAAGAAAAAAAAGTTACTACTAGTCCATATTTTGTTATTGAACTAAGTATTGCTGGTTAAATACAAATTGTTCTTGTAAAATTCATGTGGGATATTTAAGTGATTCATTTTGAGTTAAGGTTAATTTATAGAAGTATTCTGTCCATTCATGGGATAATAGACAATATCTATTAAATAGTAATTCATCTAAATATCTATATAGCCTGCTTTATATTTTAATATTGTAT
>NC_069509.1:197451978-197542437 GCF_027579735.1 Bombina bombina
CAGTTACTACATAAATATAATCAACGTGTATATAAAGATGAACTGATCAGAATTTAGGAATATTTTATACTGAGATTAAATATTAATTTTTTAATAATAATATTGTCGTCAAATTTATAGATATCTAAATAATGATATTTTGGGGTACACTACAGAGATTTAACATCTTACTGGGGTGTATTGACAAAATTTTGCTATACTAATTGTAGATATCGCTGACAATAATTTTATACTGCTATTAATTATTAATATTCATAATTACAATACGTAACATGTTGGTGGCAACTGCTGCTGATAAATACACCAACATTACTGGAGGACACTCCTGAGACGTATCAACACCCTTTAAATTATTTGTATGTGTATTAAAGAGCAGCAAGTAATTTTTGCATGGAAAGAGGTTGAAGGGACACTAAATGCAATCTAATAATAAAGTATAACATCATAACAGTCTTTTGTGGCTTTAGAACTGCACTGTTGTATGGCCATTTCTTTATTGTGACCCCAAGTATACGCTCCTAATGCTTTGCCCACACTGGGCTTTTCAGCCAATCAGAAGCCTGCTCCTATACAACATTACCGCATGCGCTTCTGCTGACTGTTCCCTGTGAGTCTCGAGTGCTCTAGAGCCAGGTGTAATTGGCTGAGCTATACATGAGAGACTGAGGGGTTGATTTATCACAAGGAGAATGCATTGGTTCGTTACTTGCTCATTTGAGCTTGCAACTGATATTTATGAAGCAGCGGTCCGGACTCATTTGACTGCGGTTATTTACAAGCCCTGCTCTCTGCAATTGGTTGCATGACAGCAGAGGAGAGCGAGGATTGCTTGTGCAATGCTAAATATGGGATGAAATGTGCCACACAATTTGAGATGAAACACCGACAGGTTCACTACAGGTGAATCTTGTCCATCCACAAATAGATAAATCTGGTGCTGAGTGAGAGGAGTTAGTGTGCAGTAACATTGTATAGAAGCCAGCAGTATGGCTTCTGATTGGCTGGTCTGCCCAGTAGACGAAAGCAACAAACAAAAAACACTCAGATGCTTGGTTGATTAAATATACATTCTAGATCACTGGTTTTCACACCTGTCTCCATGCCTCCCCAACAGGCCAGGTTTTCAGATTACCTTAGATGAGAGCAGATAAATTTACCATGTTTAATAATAATCTGATTATTTTACCTGTGCTTCAGGTCAGATATCCTTAAATTGTGGCCTGTTAAGGAGTCGGAGGACAGGTTTGAAAACCCTTGGACCTTTGGGAGCAGATAATATTTATAGTCTGTATGACTGGAGTTTCCAAATACCCATGTGGGATACAATTTCAGCAAATGGAGTTGTTTTTCCTGCTGGAATGTGTGTCAGTAATTTGTGTACAGATGTGAACTTTTCTTCACTAATGATTTCTTTGATGTATACGGATATAGTTTCCCAGCAAATGTTGTAACACAAGGGAAGATATACGCTGCTAGATAGCTTGTGTTTATGGAGAGAATAAGAGGAAGTGCTTGTTTGTGCACAGCTGGGACATATTGCTAACTGGTTGTGAAAGACAAAACCCACAAAGCTATTAGTGTATATTATGTTGCAGAAATAAGAGTAAATTTACATTTTATAAAGTAATAGGCACCACCATATTAACATCTTTGTTTCCTTGATCAGATCTCTTCTGTTAAGGGCGGATAACGCGCAAACAATGGTTGTGTGTGAAATATGTGAAAGTACTTATGTTTATCTGGGTTTAAAGTCCTTTAAGATTGCTACATTCCATACAAGCATTGTTTGTACAAGCACAGGTTTATATGAGTGTCAGCTCTTTGTACCAGTGCTGCCCCTGTCACATACACAGGCTGTGTGACTATATAATGATAAAGCACAGGTTTATATGATTGTCACCTCTCTGTACCAGTGCTGTCCCTGTCCCATACACAGACTGTGTGACTATATAATGATACAGCACAGGTTTATATGAGTGTCAGCTCTCTGTACCAGTGCTGCCCCTGTCCCATACACAGACTGTGTGACTATATAATGATAAAGCACAGGTTTATATGATTGTCACCTCTCTGTACCAGTGCTGTCCCTGTCCCATACACAGACTGTGTGACTATATAATGATACAGCACAGGTTTATATGAGTGTCAGCTCTCTGTACCAGTGCTGCCCCTGTCCCATACACAGACTGTGTGACTATATAATGATAAAGCACAGGTTTATATGATTGTCACCTCTCTGTACCAGTGCTGTCCCTGTCCCATACACAGACTGTGTGACTATATAATGATACAGCACAGGTTTATATGAGTGTCAGCTCTCTGTACCAGTGCTGCCCCTGTCCCATACACAGACTGTGTGACTATATAATGATAAAGCACAGGTTTATATGATTGTCACCTCTCTGTACCAGTGCTGTCCCTGTCCCATACACAGACTGTGTGACTATATAATGATACAGCACAGGTTTATATGAGTGTCAGCTCTTTGTACCAGTGCTGCCCCTGTCACATACACAGGCTGTGTGACTATATAATGATACAGCACAGGTTTATATGAGTGTCAGCTCTCTGTACCAGTGCTGCCCCTGTCCCATACACAGACTGTGTGACTATATAATGATAAAGCACAGGTTTATATGATTGTCACCTCTCTGTACCAGTGCTGCCCCTGTCCCATACACAGACTGTGTGACTATATAATGATACAGCACAGGTTTATATGATTGTCAGCTCTTTGTACCAGTGCTGCCCCTGTCACATACACAGACTGTGTGACTATATAATGATACAGCACAGGTTTATATGATTGTCAGCTCTCTGTACCAGTGCTGCCCCTGTCACATACACAGGCTGTGTGACTATATAATGATACAGCACAGGTTTATATGAGTGTCAGCTCTCTGTACCAGTGCTGCCCCTGTCACATACACAGGCTGTGTGACTATATAATGATACAGCACAGGTTTATATGAGTGTCAGCTCTCTGTACCAGTGCTGCCCCTGTCACATACACAGGCTGTGTGACTATATAATGATACAGCACAGGTTTATATGATTGTCAGCTCTCTGTACCAGTGCTGTCCCTGTCACATACACAGGCTGTGTGACTATATAATGATACAGCACAGGTTTATATGAGTGTCAGCAATTTGTACCAGTGTTGCCCCTGTCACATACACAGGCTGTGTGACTATATAATGATACAGCACAGGTTTATATGAGTGTCAGCTCTTGTGCTGTCTCTGTCACATAAGCACAGGTTTATATGAGTGTCAGCTCTTGTGCTGTCTCTGTCACATAAGCACAGGTTTATATGAGTGTCAGCTCTTGTGCTGTCCCTGTCACATAAGCACAGGTTTATGAGTGTCAGCTCTTGTGCTGTCCCTGTCACATAAGCACAGGTTTATATGAGTGTCAGCTCTTGTGCTGTCCCTGTCACATAAGCACAGGTTTATATGAGTGTCAGCTCTTGTGCTGTCCCTGTCACATAAGCACAGGTTTATGAGTGTCAGCTCTTGTGCTGTCTCTGTCACATAAGCACAGGTTTATATGAGTGTCAGCTCTTGTGCTGTCCCTGTCACATAAGCACAGGTTTATATGAGTGTCAGCTCTTGTGCTGTCTGTCACATAAGCACAGGTTTATATGAGTGTCAGCTCTTGTGCTGTCTGTCACATAAGCACAGGTTTATATGAGTGTCAGCTCTTGTGCTGTCTGTCACATAAGCACAGGTTTATATGAGTGTCAGCTCTTGTGCTGTCTGTCACATAAGCACAGGTTTATATGAGTGTCAGCTCTTGTGCTGTCCCTGTCACATAAGCACAGGTTTATATGAGTGTCAGCTCTTGTGCTGTCTGTCACATAAGCACAGGTTTATATGAGTGTCAGCTCTTGTGCTGTCTGTCACATAAGCACAGGTTTATATGAGTGTCAGCTCTTGTGCTGCCCCTGTCACATAAGCACAGGTTTATATGAGTGTCAGCTCTTGTGCTGTCTGTCACATAAGCACAGGTTTATATGAGTGTCAGCTCTTGTGCTGTCTGTCACATAAGCAGAGGTTTATATGAGTGTCAGCTCTTGTGCTGTCTCTGTCACATAAGCACAGGTTTATATGAGTGTCAGCTCTTGTGCTGTCCCCTGTCACATAAGCACAGGTTTATATGAGTGTCAGCTCTTGTGCTGTCCCTGTCACATAATCACAGGTTTATATGAGTGTCAGCTCTTGTGCTGTCCCTGTCACATAAGCACAGGTTTATATGAGTGTCAGCTCTTGTGCTGTCTCTGTCACATAAGCACAGGTTTATATGAGTGTCAGCTCTTGTGCTGTCCCTGTCACATAAGCACAGGTTTATATGAGTGTCAGCTCTTGTGCTGTCTGTCACATAAGCACAGGTTTATATGAGTGTCAGCTCTTGTGCTGTCTGTCACATAAGCACAGGTTTATATGAGTGTCAGCTCTTGTGCTGTCTGTCACATAAGCACAGGTTTATATGAGTGTCAGCTCTTGTGCTGTCTGTCACATAAGCACAGGTTTATATGAGTGTCAGCTCTTGTGCTGTCTGTCACATAAGCACAGGTTTATATGAGTGTCAGCTCTTGTGCTGTCTGTCACATAAGCACAGGTTTATATGAGTGTCAGCACTTGTGCTGTCTCTGTCACATAAGCACAGGTTTATATGAGTGTCAGCTCTTGTGCTGTCCCCTGTCACATAAGCACAGGTTTATATGAGTGTCAGCTCTTGTGCTGTCCCTGTCACATAAGCACAGGTTTATATGAGTGTCAGCTCTTGTGCTGTCCCTGTCACATAATCACAGGTTTATATGAGTGTCAGCTCTTGTGCTGTCCCTGTCACATAAGCACAGGTTTATATGAGTGTCAGCTCTTGTGCTGTCTCTGTCACATAAGCACAGGTTTATATGAGTGTCAGCTCTTGTGCTGTCCCTGTCACATAAGCACAGGTTTATATGAGTGTCAGCTCTTGTGCTGTCTGTCACATAAGCACAGGTTTATATGAGTGTCAGCTCTTGTGCTGTCCCTGTCACATAAGCACAGGTTTATATGAGTGTCAGCTCTTGTGCTGTCCCTGTCACATAAGCACAGGTTTATATGAGTGTCAGCTCTTGTGCTGTCCCTGTCACATAAGCACAGGTTTATATGAGTGTCAGCTCTTGTGCTGTCTGTCACATAAGCACAGGTTTATATGAGTGTCAGCTCTTGTGATGCCCCTGTCACATAAGCACAGGTTTATATGAGTGTCAGCTCTTGTGCTGTCTGTCACATAAGCACAGGTTTATATGAGTGTCAGCTCTTGTGCTGTCTGTCACATAAGCACAGGTTTATATGAGTGTCAGCTCTTGTGCTGTCTGTCACATAAGCACAGGTTTATATGAGTGTCAGCTCTTGTGCTGTCTGTCACATAAGCACAGGTTTATATGAGTGTCAGCTCTTGTGCTGCCCCTGTCACATAAGCACAGGTTTATATGAGTGTCAGCTCGTGTGCTGTCTCTGTCACATAAGCACAGGTTTATATGAGTGTCAGCTCTTGTGCTGTCTGTCACATAAGCACAGGTTTATATGAGTGTCAGCTCTTGTGCTGTCTCTGTCACATAAGCACAGGTTTATATGAGTGTCAGCTCTTGTGCTGTCTGTCACATAAGCACAGGTTTATATGAGTGTCAGCTCTTGTGCTGTCTGTCACATAAGCACAGGTTTATATGAGTGTCAGCTCTTGTGCTGTCTGTCACATAAGCACAGGTTTATATGAGTGTCAGCTCTTGTGCTGTCTGTCACATAAGCACAGGTTTATATGAGTGTCAGCTCGTGTGCTGTCTCTGTCACATAAGCACAGGTTTATATGAGTGTCAGCTCTTGTGCTGTCTGTCACATAAGCACAGGTTTATATGAGTGTCAGCTCTTGTGCTGTCTCTGTCACATAAGCACAGGTTTATATGAGTGTCAGCTCTTGTGCTGTCTGTCACATAAGCACAGGTTTATATGAGTGTCAGCTCTTGTGCTGTCTGTCACATAAGCACAGGTTTATATGAGTGTCAGCTCTTGTGCTGTCCCTGTCACATAAGCACAGGTTTATATGAGTGTCAGCTCTTGTGCTGTCCCTGTCACATAAGCACAGGTTTATATGAGTGTCAGCTCTTGTGCTGTCTGTCACATAAGCACAGGTTTATATGAGTGTCAGCTCTTGTGCTGTCTGTCACATAAGCACAGGTTTATATGAGTGTCAGCTCTTGTGCTGTCTGTCACATAAGCACAGGTTTATATGAGTGTCAGCTCTTGTGCTGTCTGTCACATAAGCACAGGTTTATATGAGTGTCAGCTCTTGTGCTGTCTCTGTCACATAAGCACAGGTTTATATGAGTGTCAGCTCTTGTGCTGTCCCTGTCACATAAGCACAGGTTTATATGAGTGTCAGCTCTTGTGCTGTCTGTCACATAAGCACAGGTTTATATGAGTGTCAGCTCTTGTGCTGTCCCTGTCACATAAGCACAGGTTTATATGAGTGTCAGCTCTTGTGCTGTCCCTGTCACATAAGCACAGGTTTATATGAGTGTCAGCTCTTGTGCTGTCTGTCACATAAGCACAGGTTTATATGAGTGTCAGCTCTTGTGCTGCCCCTGTCACATAAGCACAGGTTTATATGAGTGTCAGCTCTTGTGCTGTCCCTGTCACATAAGCACAGGTTTATATGAGTGTCAGCTCTTGTGCTGTCTGTCACATTAGCACAGGTTTATATGAGTGTCAGCTCTTGTGCTGCCCCTGTCACATAAGCACAGGTTTATATGAGTGTCAGCTCTTGTGCTGCCCCTGTCACATAAGCACAGGTTTATATGAGTGTCGGCTCTTGTGCTGTCTGTCACATAAGCACAGGTTTATATGAGTGTCAGCTCTTGTGCTGTCTGTCACATAAGCACAGGTTTATATGAGTGTCAGCTCTTGTGCTGTCTGTCACATAAGCACAGGTTTATATGAGTGTCAGCTCTTGTGCTGTCCCTGTCACATAAGCACAGGTTTATATGAGTGTCAGCTCTTGTGCTGTCCCTGTCACATAAGCACAGGTTTATATGAGTGTCAGCTCTTGTGCTGTCCCTGTCACATAAGCACAGGTTTATATGAGTGTCAGCTCTTGTGCTGTCTGTCACATAAGCACAGGTTTATATGAGTGTCAGCTCTTGTGCTGCCCCTGTCACATAAGCACAGGTTTATATGAGTGTCAGCTCTTGTGCTGTCCCTGTCACATAAGCACAGGTTTATATGAGTGTCAGCTCTTGTGCTGTCTGTCACATAAGCACAGGTTTATATGAGTGTCAGCTCTTGTGCTGCCCCTGTCACATAAGCACAGGTTTATATGAGTGTCAGCTCTTGTGCTGCCCCTGTCACATAAGCACAGGTTTATATGAGTGTCAGCTCTTGTGCTGTCTGTCACATAAGCACAGGTTTATATGAGTGTCAGCTCTTGTGCTGTCTGTCACATAAGCACAGGTTTATATGAGTGTCAGCTCTTGTGCTGTCTGTCACATAAGCACAGGTTTATATGAGTGTCAGCTCTTGTGCTGTCCCTGTCACATAAGCACAGGTTTATATGAGTGTCAGCTCTTGTGCTGTCTGTCACATAAGCACAGGTTTATATGAGTGTCAGCTCTTGTGCTGCCCTCTCACATAAGCACAGGTTTATATGAGTGTCAGCTCTTGTGCTGCCCCTGTCACATAAGCACAGGTTTATATGAGTGTCAGCTCTTGTGCTGTCTGTCACATAAGCACAGGTTTATATGAGTGTCAGCTCTTGTGCTGCCCCTGTCACATAAGCACAGGTTTATATGAGTGTCAGCTCTTGTGCTGTCCCTGTCACATAAGCACAGGTTTATATGAGTGTCAGCTCTTGTGCTGTCCTGTCACATTAGCACAGGTTTATATGAGTGTCAGCTCTTGTGCTGCCCTGTCACATAAGCACAGGTTTATATGAGTGTCAGCTCTTGTGCTGCCCCTGTCACATAAGCACAGGTTTATATGAGTGTCGGCTCTTGTGCTGTCTGTCACATAAGCACAGGTTTATATGAGTGTCAGCTCTTGTGCTGTCTGTCACATAAGCACAGGTTTATATGAGTGTCAGCTCTTGTGCTGTCCTGTCACATAAGCACAGGTTTATATGAGTGTCAGCTCTTGTGCTGTCCCTGTCACATAAGCACAGGTTTATATGAGTGTCAGCTCTTGTGCTGTCCCTGTCACATAAGCACAGGTTTATATGAGTGTCAGCTCTTGTGCTGTCCCTGTCACATAAGCACAGGTTTATATGAGTGTCAGCTCTTGTGCTGTCTGTCACATAAGCACAGGTTTATATGAGTGTCAGCTCTTGTGCTGCCCCTGTCACATAAGCACAGGTTTATATGAGTGTCAGCTCTTGTGCTGTCCCTGTCACATAAGCACAGGTTTATATGAGTGTCAGCTCTTGTGCTGTCTGTCACATAAGCACAGGTTTATATGATTGTCAGCTCTTGTGCTGCCCCTGTCACATAAGCACAGGTTTATATGAGTGTCAGCTCTTGTGCTGCCCCTGTCACATAAGCACAGGTTTATATGAGTGTCAGCTCTTGTGCTGTCTGTCACATAAGCACAGGTTTATATGAGTGTCAGCTCTTGTGCTGTCTGTCACATAAGCACAGGTTTATATGAGTGTCAGCTCTTGTGCTGTCTGTCACATAAGCACAGGTTTATATGAGTGTCAGCTCTTGTGCTGTCTGTCACATAAGCACAGGTTTATATGAGTGTCAGCTCTTGTGCTGTCCTGTCACATAAGCACAGGTTTATATGAGTGTCAGCTCTTGTGCTGTCTGTCACATAAGCACAGGTTTATATGAGTGTCAGCTCTTGTGCTGTCCCTGTCACATAAGCACAGGTTTATATGAGTGTCAGCTCTTGGGCTGTCTGTCACATAAGCACAGGTTTATATGAGTGTCAGCTCTTGGGCTGTCTGTCACATAAGCACAGGTTTATATGAGTGTCAGCTCTTGTGCTGCCCCTGTCACATAAGCACAGGTTTATATGAGTGTCAGCTCTTGTGCTGCCCCTGTCACATAAGCACAGGTTTATATGAGTGTCAGCTCTTGTGCTGTCTCTGTCACATAAGCACAGGTTTATATGAGTGTCAGCTCTTGTGCTGTCTGTCACATAAGCACAGGTTTATATGAGTGTCAGCTCTTGTGCTGTCTCTGTCACATAAGCACAGGTTTATATGAGTGTCAGCTCTTGTGCTGTCTGTCACATAAGCACAGGTTTATATGAGTGTCAGCTCTTGTGCTGTCTGTCACATAAGCACAGGTTTATATGAGTGTCAGCTCTTGGGCTGTCTGTCACATAAGCACAGGTTTATATGAGTGTCAGCTCTTGTGCTGTCCCTGTCACATAAGCACAGGTTTATATGAGTGTCAGCTCTTGTGCTGTCCCTGTCACATAAGCACAGGTTTATATGAGTGTCAGCTCTTGTGCTGTCTCTGTCACATAAGCACAGGTTTATATGAGTGTCAGCTCTTGTGCTGTCCCCTGTCACATAAGTACAGGTTTATATGAGTGTCAGCTCTTGTGCTGTCAGTCACATAAGCACAGGTTTATATGAGTGTCAGCTCTTGTGCTGTCCCTGTCACATAAGCACAGGTTTATATGAGTGTCAGCTCTTGTGCTGTCTGTCACATAAGCACAGGTTTATATGAGTGTCAGCTCTTGTGCTGCCCCTGTCACATAAGCACAGGTTTATATGAGTGTCAGCTCTTGTGCTGTCTCTGTCACATAAGCACAGGTTTATATGAGTGTCAGCTCTTGTGCTGTCTGTCACATAAGCACAGGTTTATATGAGTGTCAGCTCTTGTGCTGTCTCTGTCACATAAGCACAGGTTTATATGAGTGTCAGCTCTTGTGCTGTCTGTCACATAAGCACAGGTTTATATGAGTGTCAGCTCTTGTGCTGTCTGTCACATAAGCACAGGTTTATATGAGTGTCAGCTCTTGTGCTGTGCCTGTCACATAAGCACAGGTTTATATGAGTGTCAGCTCTTGTGCTGTCTCTGTCACATAAGCACAGGTTTATATGAGTGTCAGCTCTTGTGCTGTCCCCTATCACATAAGCACAGGTTTATATGAGTGTCAGCTCTTGTGCTGTCACATAAGCACAGGTTTATATGAGTGTCAGCTCTTGTGCTGTCCCTGTCACATAAGCACAGGTTTATATGAGTGTCAGCTCTTGTGCTGTCTGTCACATAAGCACAGGTTTATATGAGTGTCAGCTCTTGTGCTGTCTGTCACATAAGCACAGGTTTATATGAGTGTCAGCTCTTGTGCTGTCTCTGTCACATAAGCACAGGTTTATATGAGTGTCAGCTCTTGTGCTGTCCCCGATCACATAAGCACAGGTTTATATGAGTGTCAGCTCTTGTGCTGTCTGTCACATAAGCACAGGTTTATATGAGTGTCAGCTCTTGTGCTGTCCTGTCACATAAGCACAGGTTTATATGAGTGTCAGCTCTTGTGCTGTCTGTCACATAAGCACAGGTTTATATGAGTGTCAGCTCTTGTGCTGTCCCCTGTCACATAAGCACAGGTTTATATGAGTGTCAGCTCTTGTGCTGTCCCTGTCACATAAGCACAGGTTTATATGAGTGTCAGCTCTTGTGCTGTCTCTGTCACATAAGCACAGGTTTATATGAGTGTCAGCTCTTGTGCTGTCCTGTCACATAAGCACAGGTTTATATGAGTGTCAGCTCTTGTGCTGTCCTGTCACATAAGCACAGTTTTATATGAGTGTCAGCTCTTGTGCTGTCTGTCACATAAGCACAGGTTTATATGAGTGTCAGCTCTTGTGCTGTCCCTGTCACATAAGCACAGGTTTATATGAGTGTCAGCTCTTGTGCTGTCCCTGTCACATAAGCACAGGTTTATATGAGTGTCAGCTCTTGTGCTGTCCTGTCACATAAGCACAGGTTTATATGAGTGTCAGCTCTTGTGCTGTCCTGTCACATAAGCACAGGTTTATATGAGTGTCAGCTCTTGTGCTGTCTGTCACATAAGCACAGGTTTATATGAGTGTCAGCTCTTGTGCTGTCTGTCACATAAGCACAGGTTTATATGAGTGTCAGCTCTTGTGCTGTCTGTCACATAAGCACAGGTTTATATGAGTGTCAGCTCTTGTGCTGTCTGTCACATAAGCACAGGTTTATATGAGTGTCAGCTCTTGTGCTGTCTGTCACATAAGCACAGGTTTATATGAGTGTCAGCTCTTGTGCTGTCTGTCACATAAGCACAGGTTTATATGAGTGTCAGCTCTTGTGCTGTCTGTCACATAAGCACAGGTTTATATGAGTGTCAGCTCTTGTGCTGTCCCTGTCACATAAGCACAGGTTTATATGAGTGTCAGCTCTTGTGCTGTCTGTCACATAAGCACAGGTTTATATGAGTGTCAGATCTTGTGCTGTCTGTCACATAAGCACAGGTTTATATGAGTGTCAGCTCTTGTGCTGTCTGTCACATAAGCACAGGTTTATATGAGTGTCAGCTCTTGTGCTGTCTGTCACATAAGCACAGGTTTATATGAGTGTCAGCTCTTGTGCTGTCTGTCACATAAGCACAGGTTTATATGAGTGTCAGCTCTTGTGCTGTCCTGTCACATAAGCACAGGTTTATGTGTGTCAGCTCTTGTGCTGTCTGTCACATAAGCACAGGTTTATATGAGTGTCAGCTCTTGTGCTGTCTGTCACATAAGCACAGGTTTATATGAGTGTCAGCTCTTGTGCTGCCCCTGTCACATAAGCACAGGTTTATATGAGTGTCAGCTCTTGTGCTGTCTGTCACATAAGCACAGGTTTATATGAGTGTCAGCTCTTGTGCTGTCTGTCACATAAGCACAGGTTTATATGAGTGTCAGCTCTTGTGCTGTCTGTCACATAAGCACAGGTTTATATGAGTGTCAGCTCTTGTGCTGTCTGTCACATAAGCACAGGTTTATATGAGTGTCAGCTCTTGTGCTGTCTGTCACATAAGCACAGGTTTATATGAGTGTCAGCTCTTGTGCTGTCTGTCACATAAGCACAGGTTTATATGAGTGTCAGCTCTTGTGCTGTCGGTCACATAAGCACAGGTTTATATGAGTGTCAGCTCTTGTGCTGTCTGTCACATAAGCACAGGTTTATATGAGTGTCAGCTCTTGTGCTGTCTGTCACATAAGCACAGGTTTATATGAGTGTCAGCTCTTGTGCTGTCTGTCACATAAGCACAGGTTTATATGAGGTTCTAGCTCTTGTGCTGTCCCCTGTCACATAAGCACAGGTTTATATGAGTGTCAGCTCTTGTGCTGTCCCTGTCACATAAGCACAGGTTTATATGAGTGTCAGCTCTTGTGCTGTCTGTCACATAAGCACAGGTTTATATGAGTGTCAGCTCTTGTGCTGTCCTGTCACATAAGCACAGGTTTATATGAGTGTCAGCTCTTGTGCTGTCTGTCACATAAGCACAGGTTTATATGAGTGTCAGCTCTTGTGCTGTCTGTCACATAAGCACAGGTTTATATGAGTGTCAGCTCTTGTGCTGTCTGTCACATAAGCACAGGTTTATATGAGTGTCAGCTCTTGTGCTGTCCTGTCACATAAGCACAGGTTTATATGAGTGTCAGCTCTTGTGCTGTCCCCTGTCACATAAGCACAGGTTTATATGAGTGTCAGCTCTTGTGCTGTCCTGTCACATAAGCACAGGTTTATATGAGTGTCAGCTCTTGTGCTGTCTGTCCACATAAGCACAGGTTTATATGAGTGTCAGCTCTTGTGCTGTCTGTCACATAAGCACAGGTTTATATGAGTGTCAGCTCTTGTGCTGTCCCTGTCACATAAGCACAGGTTTATATGAGTGTCAGCTCTTGTGCTGTCCTGTCACATAAGCACAGGTTTATATGAGTGTCAGCTCTTGTGCTGTCTGTCACATAAGCACAGGTTTATATGAGTGTCAGCTCTTGTGCTGTCCTGTCACATAAGCACAGGTTTATATGAGTGTCAGCTCTTGTGCTGTCCCTGTCACATAAGCACAGGTTTATATGAGTGTCAGCTCTTGTGCTGTCCTCTGTCACATAAGCACAGGTTTATATGAGTGTCAGCTCTTGTGCTGTCTGTCACATAAGCACAGGTTTATATGAGTGTCAGCTCTTGTGCTGTCTGTCACATAAGCACAGGTTTATATGAGTGTCAGCTCTTGTGCTGTCTGTCACATAAGCACAGGTTTATATGAGTGTCAGCTCTTGTGCTGTCTGTCACATAAGCACAGGTTTATATGAGTGTCAGCTCTTGTGCTGTCTCTGTCACATAAGCACAGGTTTATATGAGTGTCAGCTCTTGTGCTGTCCCCTGTCACATAAGCACAGGTTTATATGAGTGTCAGCTCTTGTGCTGTCCCTGTCACATAAGCACAGGTTTATATGAGTGTCAGCTCTTGTGCTGTCCCTGTCACATAAGCACAGGTTTATATGAGTGTCAGCTCTTGTGCTGTCCCTGTCACATAAGCACAGGTTTATATGAGTGTCAGCTCTTGTGCTGTCTGTCACATAAGCACAGGTTTATATGAGTGTCAGCTCTTGTGCTGTCTGTCACATAAGCACAGGTTTATATGAGTGTCAGCTCTTGTGCTGTCCCTGTCACATAAGCACAAGGTTTATATGAGTGTCAGCTCTTGTGCTGTCTGTCACATAAGCACAGGTTATATGAGTGTCAGCTCTTGTGCTGTCCCTGTCACATAAGCACAGGTTTAATGAGTGTCAGCTCTTGTGCTGTCCCTGTCACATAAGCACAGGTTTATATGAGTGTCAGCTCTTGTGCTGTCTGTCACATAAGCACAGTTTTATATGAGTGTCAGCTCTTGTGCTGTCCCTGTCACATAAGCACAGGTTTATATGAGTGTCAGCTCTTGTGCTGTCCCTGTCACATAAGCACAGGTTTATATGAGTGTCAGCTCTTGTGCTGTCTGTCACATAAGCACAGGTTTATATGAGTGTCAGCTCTTTGTTCTGTCTGTCACATAAGCACAGGTTTATATGAGTGTCAGCTCTTGTGCTGTCCCTGTCACATAAGCACAGGTTTATATGGAGTGTCAGCTCTTGTGCTGTCCTGTCACATAAGCACAGGGTTATATGAGTGTCAGCTCTTGTGCTGTCCCCTGTCACATAAGCACAGGTTTATATGAGTGTCAGCTCTTGTGCTGTCCCTGTCACATAAGCACAGGTTTATATGAGTGTCAGCTCTTGTGCTGTCTGTCACATAAGCACAGGTTTATATGAGTGTTCAGCTCTTGTGCTGTCTGTCACATAAGCACAGGTTTATATGAGTGTCCCAGCTCTTGTGCTGTCCTGTCACATAAGCACAGGTTTATATGAGTGTCAGCCTCTTGTGCTGTCCTGTCACATAAGCACAGGTTTATATGAGTGTCAGCTCTTGTGCTGTCCTGTCCACATAAGCACAGGTTTATATGAGTGTCAGCTCTTGTGCTGTCCCTGTCACCATAAGCACAGGTTTATATGAGTGTCAGCTCTTGTGCTGTCTGTCACATAAGCACAGGTTTATATGAGTGTCAGCTCTTGTGCTGTCCCTGTCACATAAGCACAGGTTTATATGAGTGTCAGCTCTTGTGCTGTCCCTGTCACATAAGCAAAGGTTTATATGAGTGTCAGCTCTTGTGCTGTCCCTGTCACATAAGCACAGGTTTATATGAGTGTCAGCTCTTGTGCTGTCCCTGTCACATAAGCACAGGTTTATATGAGTGTCAGCTCTTGTGCTGTCCCTGTCACATAAGCACAGGTTTATATGAGTGTCAGCTCTTGTGCTGTCCCTGTCACATAAGCACAGGTTTATATGAGTGTCAGCTCTTGTGCTGTCCCTGTCACATAAGCACAGGTTTATATGAGTGTCAGCTCTTGTGCTGTCTCTGTCACATAAGCACAGGTTTTATGAGTGTCAGCTCTTGTGCTGCCCCTGTCACATAAGCACAGGTTTATATGAGTGTCAGCTCTTGTGCTGTCTGTCACATAAGCACAGGTTTATATGAGTGTCAGCTCTTGTGCTGTCTGTCAAATAAGCACAGGTTTATATGAGTGTCAGCTCTTGTGCTGTCTGTCACATAAGCACAGGTTTATATGAGTGTCAGCTCTTGTGCTGTCTCTGTCACATAAGCACAGGTTTATATGAGTGTCAGCTCTTGTGCTGTCCCCTGTCACATAAGCACAGGTTTATATGAGTGTCAGCTCTTGTGCTGTCCCTGTCACATAAGCACAGGTTTATATGAGTGTCAGCTCTTGTGCTGTCTGTCACATAAGCACAGGTTTATATGAGTGTCAGCTCTTGTGCTGTCTGTCACATAAGCACAGGTTTATATGAGTGTCAGCTCTAGTGCTGTCTGTCAGATAAGCACAGGTTTTTATATGAGTGTCAGCTCTTGTGCTGTCCCTGTCACATAAGCACAGGTTTATATGAGTGTCAGCTCTTGTGCTGTCTGTCACATAAGCACAGGTTTATATGAGTGTCAGCTTCTTGTGCTGTCTGTCACATAAGGCACAGGTTTATATGAGTGTCAGCTCTTGTGCTGTCTGTCACATAAGCACAAGGTTTATATGAGTGTCAGCTCTTGTGCTGTCTGTCACATAAGCACAGGTTTATATGAGTGTCAGCTCTTGTGCTGTCCCTGTCACATAAGCACAGGTTTATATGAGTGTCAGCTCTTGTGCTGTCCCTGTCACATAAGCACAGGTTTATATGAGTGTCAGCTCTTGTGCTGTCCTGTCACATAAGCACAGGTTTATATGAGTGTCAGCTCTTGTGCTGTCCCTGTCACATAAGCACAGGTTTATATGAGTGTCAGCTCTTGTGCTGTCCCCTGTCACATAAGCACAGGTTTATATGAGTGTCAGCTCTTGTGCTGTCTGTCACATAAGCACAGGTTTATATGAGTGTCAGCTCTTGTGCTGTCCCTGTCACATAAGCACAGGTTTATATGAGTGTCAGCTCTTGTGCTGTCCCTGTCACATAGCACAGGTTTATATGAGTGTCAGCTCTTGTGCTGTCTGTCACATAAGCACAGGTTTATATGAGTGTCAGCTCTTGTGCTGTCCCTGTCACATAAGCACAGGTTTATATGAGTGTCAGCTCTTGTGCTGTCTGTCACATAAGCACAGGTTTATATGAGTGTCAGCTCTTGTGCTGTCTGTCACATAAGCACAGGTTTATATGAGTGGTCAGCTCTTGGGCTGTCTGTCACATAAGCACAGGTTATATGAGTGTCAGCTCTGTGCTGTCTGTCACATAAGCACAGGTTTTATATGAGTGTCAGCTCTTGTGCTGTCTGTCACTTAAGCACAGGTTTATATGAGTGTCAGCTTCTTGTGCTGTCTGTCACATATGCACAGGTTTATATGAGTGTCAGCTCTTGTGCTGTCTGTCACATAAGCACAGGTTATATGAGTGTCAGCTCTTGTGCTGTCCCCTCGTCACATAAGCACAGGTTTATATGAGTGTCAGCTCTTGTGCTGTCTGTCACATAAGCACAGGTTTATATGAGGTGTCAGCTCTTGTGCTGTCTGTCACATAAGCACAGGTTTATATGAGTGTCAGCTCTTGTGCTGTCTGTCACATAAGCACAGGTTTATATGAGTGTCAGCTCTTGTGCTGTTCTGTCAACATAAGCACAGGTTTTATGAGTGTCAGCTCTTGTGCTGTCCATGTCCACATAAGCACAGGTTATATGAGTGTCAGCTCTTGTGCTGTCCCTGTCACATAAGCACAGGTTTATATGAGTGTCAGCTCTTGTGCTGTCCCTATCACATAAGCACAGGTTTTTATGAGTGACCCAAGCTCTTGTGCTGTCCTGTCACATAAGCACAGGTTTATATGAGGTGTCAGCTCTTGTGCTGTCTCTGTCACATAAGCACAGGTTTATATGAGTGTCAGCTCTTGTGCTGCCCCTGTCACATAAGCACAGGTTATTTGAGTGTCAGCCTCTTGTGCTGTCTGGTCACATAAGCACAGGTTTATATTGAGTGTCTAGCTCTTGTGCTGTCTCCTGTCACATAAGCACGAGGTTATATGAGTGTCAGCTCTTGTGCTGTCCCTGTCACTTAAGCACAGGTTTATATGAGTGTCAGCTCTTGTGCTGTCTCTGTCCACATAAGCCACAGGTTTATTATGAGTGTCAGGCTCTTGTGCTGCCCCTGTCACATAAGCACAGGTTTATATCAGTGTCAGCTCTTGTGCTGTCTGTCACATAAGCACAGGTTTATATGAGTGTCAGCTCTTGTGCTGTCTGTCACATAAGCACAGGTTTATATGAGTGTCAGCTCTTGTGCTGTCTGTCACATAAGCACAGGTTTATATGAGTGTCAGCTCTTGTGCTGTCTGTCACATAAGCACAGGTTTATATGACTGTCAGCTTTTGTGCTGTCTGTCACATAAGCACAGGTTTATATGAGTGTCAGCTCTTGTGCTGTCTGTCACATAAGCACAGGTTTATATGAGTGTCAGCTCTTGTGCTGTCCCTGTCAGATAAGCACAGGTTTATATGACTGTCAGCTCTTGTGCTGTCTGTCACATAAGCACAGGTTTATATGAGTGTCAGCTCTTGTGCTGTCCCTGTCACATAAGCACAGGTTTATATGAGTGTCAGCTCTTGTGCTGTCCCTGTCACATAAGCACAGGTTTATATGAGTGTCAGCTCTTGTGCTGTCTGTCACATAAGCACAGGTTTATATGAGTGTCAGCTCTTGTGCTGTCTGTCACATAAGCACAGGTTTATATGAGTGTCAGCTCTTGTGCTGTCCCTGTCACATAAGCACAGGTTTATATGAGTGTCAGCTCTTGTGCTGTCTGTCACATAAGCACAGGTTTATATGAGTGTCAGCTCTTGTGCTGTCTGTCACATAAGCACAGGTTTATATGAGTGTCAGCTCTTGTGCTGTCTGTCACATAAGCACAGGTTTATATGAGTGTCAGCTCTTGTGCTGTCTGTCACATAAGCACAGGTTTATATGAGTGTCAGCTCTTGTGCTGTCTGTCACATAAGCACAGGTTTATATGAGTGTCAGCTCTTGTGCTGTCTGTCACATAAGCACAGGTTTATATGAGTGTCAGCTCTTGTGCTGTCTGTCACATAAGCACAGGTTTATATGAGTGTCAGCTCTTGTGCTGTCTGTCACATAAGCACAGGTTTATATGAGTGTCAGCTCTTGTGCTGTCTGTCACATAAGCACAGGTTTATATGAGTGTCAGCTCTTGTGCTGTCTTGTCACATAAGCACAGGTTTATATGAGTGTCAGCTCTTGTGCTGTCTGTCACATAAGCACAGGTTTATATGAGTGTCAGCTCTTGTGCTGTCTGTCACATAAGCACAGGTTTATATGAGTGTCAGCTCTTGTGCTGTCTGTCACATAAGCACAGGTTTATATGAGTGTCAGCTCTTGTGCTGTCTGTCACATAAGCACAGGTTTATATGAGTGTCAGCTCTTGTGCTGTCCCTGTCACATAAGCACAGGTTTATATGAGTGTCAGCTCTTGTGCTGTCCTGTCACATAAGCACAGGTTTATATGAGTGTCAGCTCTTGTGCTGTCTATCACATAAGCACAGGTTTATATGAGTGCAGCTCTTGTGCTGTCTGTCACATAAGCACAGGTTTATATGAGTGTCAGCTCTTGTGCTGTCTGTCACATAAGCACAGGTTTATATGAGTGTCAGCTCTTGGTGCTGTCCCTGTCACATAAGCACAGGTTTATATGATGTCAGCTCTTGTGCTGTCTGTCACATAAGAACAGGTTTATAGAGTTTCAGCTCTTGTGCTTCCTGTCACATAAGCACAGGTTTATATGAGTGCAGCTCTTGTGCTGTCCCTGTCACATAAGCCACAGGTTTATATGAGTGTCAGCTCTTGTTGCTGTCCTCGGTCACATAAGCACATAGGTTTATATGAGTGTCAGCTCTTTGTGCTGTCCCCCTGTCACATAAGCACAGGTTTTACTGAGTGTCAGGCTCTTGTGCTGTCCTGGCACATAAGCACAGGTTTATTGAGGTCAGCTCTTGTGCTGTCTCTGTCACATAAGCACAGGTTTATATGAGTGTCAGCTCTTTGTGCTGTCCCTGTCACATAAGCACAAGTTTATATGAGTGTCAGCTCCTTGTGCTGTCCCTGTCACATAAGCACAGGTTTATATTGACGTGTCAGGCTCTGTGCTGTCTGTCACATAAGCACAGGTTTATATGAGTGTCAGCTCTTGTGCTGTCTGTCACATAAGCACAGGTTTATATGAGTGTCAGCTCTTGTGCTGTCCCTGTCACATAAGCACAGGTTATATGAGTGTCAGCTCTTGTGCTGTCTGTCACATAAGCACAGGTTTATATGAGTGTCAGCTCTTGTGCTGTCTGTCACATAAGCACAGGTTTATATGAGTGTCAGCTCTTGTGCTGTCTGTCACATAAGCACAGGTTTATATGAGTGTCAGCTCTTGTGCTGTCTGTCACATAAGCACAGGTTTATATGAGTGTCAGCTCTTGTGCTGTCTGTCACATAAGCACAGGTTTATATGAGTGTCAGCTCTTGTGCTGTCTGTCACATAAGCACAGGTTTATATGAGTGTCAGCTCTTGTGCTGTCTGTCACATAAGCACAGGTTTATATGAGTGACAGCTCTTGTGCTGTCTGTCACATAAGCACAGGTTTATATGAGTGTCAGCTCTTATGTCTGTCTTCCCTGTACATAAGCACAACCGTTTATATGAGTGTCAGCTCTTGTGCTGTCTGTCACATAAGCACAGTTTATATGAGTGTCAGCTCTTGTGCTGTCTGTCACATAAGCACAGGTTTATATGAGTGTCAGCTCTTGTGCTGTCCCTGTCACATAAGCACAGGTTTATATGAGTGTCAGCTCTTGTGCTGTCTGTCACATAAGCACAGGTTTATATGAGTGTCAGCTCTTGTGCTGTCCCTGTCACATAAGCAAGGTTTATATGAGTGTCAGCTCTTGTGCTGTCCCTGTCACATAAGCACAGGTTTATATGAGTGTCAGCTCTGTGCTGTCCCTGTCACATATGCACCAGGTTTATATGAGTGTCAGCTCTTGTGCTGGTCTGTCACATAAGCACAGGTTTTATTAGAGTGTCAGCTCTTGTGCTGTCTGTCACATAAGCACAGGTTTATATGAGTGTCAGCTCTTGTGCTGTCTGATCACATAAAGCACAGGTTTATATGAGTGTCAGCTCTTGTGCTGTCTGTCACATAAGCACAGGTTTATATGAGTGTCAGCTCTTGTGCTGTCCCTGTCACATAAGCACAGGTTTATATGAGTGTCAGCTCTTGTGCTGTCCCTGTCACATAAGCACAGGTTTATATGAGTGTCAGCTCTTGTGCTGTCCTGTCACATAAGCACAGGTTTATATGAGTGTCAGCTCTTGTGCTGTCTGTCACATAAGCACAGGTTTATATGAGTGTCAGCTCTTGTGCTGTCCCTGTCACATAAGCACAGGTTTATATGAGTGTCAGCTCTTGTGCTGTCTGTCACATAAGCACAGGTTTATATGAGTGTCAGCTCTTGTGCTGTCTGTCACATAAGCACAGGTTTATATGAGTGTCAGCTCTTGTGCTGTCTGTCACATAAGCACAGGTTTATATGAGTGTCAGCTCTTGTGCTGTCTGTCACATAAGCACAGGTTTATATGAGTGTCAGCTCTTGTGCTGTCTGTCACATAAGCACAGGTTTATATGAGTGTCAGCTCTTGTGCTGTCTGTCACATAAGCACAGGTTTATATGAGTGTCAGCTCTTGTGCTGTCCCTGTCACATAAGCACAGGTATATGAGTGTCAGCTCTTGTGCTGTCTGTCACATAAGCACAGGTTTATATGAGTGTCAGCTCTTGTGCTGTCTGTCACATAAGCACAGGTTTATATGATGTCAGCTCTTGTGCTGTCTGTCACATAAGCACAGGTTTATATGAGTGTCAGCTCTTGTGCTGTCTGTCACATAAGCACAGGTTTATATGAGTGTCAGCTCTTGTGCTGTCCTGTCACATAAGCACAGGTTTATATGAGTGTCAGCTCTTGGCTGTCCTGTCACATAAGCACAGGTTTATATGAGTGTCAGCTCTTGGCTGTCTGTCACATAAGCACAGGTTTATATGAGTGCAGCTCTTGTGCTGTCTGTCACATAAGCACAGGTTTATATGAGTGTCAGCTCTTGTGCTGTCCTGTCACATAAGCAACAGGTTTTATAATGGGAGTGTCAGCTTCTTGTGCTGCACCCCTGTCACATAAGCTCAGGCTGTATTTGAGTGTCAGCTCCTAGTTGCCTGTCTGTCACATAAGCTACAGGTTTATATGAGTGTCCAGCTACCTTGTCGCTAGCTCCCTGTAACATAAGCAACTGGTTTATATGAGTGTCAGCTCTTGTGGCTGTCCCTGTCACATAAGCACAGGTTTATATGGAGTGTCAGCTCTTGTGCTTGTCTCTGTCACATAAGCACAGGTTTTATATGAGTGCAGCTCTTAGTGCTGTCCCACTGTCACATAAGCACATGGTGTATATGAGTGTCAGCTCTTGTGCTGTCTGTCACATAAGCACAGGTTTATATAGTGTCTGCTCTTGTGCTGTCTCTGTCAAATAAGCACAGGTTTATATGAGTTGTCAGCTCTTGTGCTGTCCTGTCACATAAGCACAGGTTTATATGAGTGTCAGCTCTTGTGCTGTCCTGTCACATAAGCACAGGTTATATGAGTGTCAGCTCTTGTGCTGTCCCCTGTCACATAAGCACAGGTTTATATGAGTGTCAGCTCTTGTGCTGTCCCTGTCACATAAGCACATGTTTATATGAGTGTCAGCTCTTGTGCTGTCTGTCACATAAGCACAGGTTTATATGAGTGTCAGCTCTGTGCTGTCTGTCACATAAGCACAGGTTTATATGAGTGTCAGCTCTTGTGCTGTCTGTCCACATAAGCACAGGTTTATATGAGTGTCAGCTCTTGTGCTGTCCCTGTCACATAAGCACAGGTTTATATGAGTGTCAGCTCTTGTGCTGTCTGTCACATAAACACAGGTTATATGATTGTCAGCTCTTGTGCTGTCTGCTCACATAAGCACAGGTTTATATGAGTGTCAGCTCTTGTGCTGTCCCCTGTCACATAAGCACAGGTTTATATTGAGTGTCAGCTCTTGTGCTGTCCCCTGTCACATAAGCACAGGTTTATATGATGTCAGCTCTTGTGCTTGTCTGTCACATAAGCACAGGTTTATATGAGTGTCAGCTCTTGTGCTGTCCCTGTCACATAAGCACAGGTTTATATGAGTGTCAGCTCTTGTGCTGTCCCTGTCACATAAGCACAGGTTTATATGAGTGTCAGCTCTTGTGCTGTCTGTCACATAAGCACAGGTTTATATGAGTGTCAGCTCTTGTGCTGTCTGTCACATAAGCACAGGTTTATATGAGTGTCAGCTCTTGTGCTGTCTGTCACATAAGCACAGGTTTATATGAGTGTCAGCTCTTGTGCTGTCCCTGTCACATAAGCACAGGTTTATATGAGTGTCAGCTCTTGTGCTGTCTGTCACATAAGCACAGGTTTATATGAGTGTCAGCTCTTGTGCTGTCCCTGTCACATAAGTACAGGTTTATATGAGTGTCAGCTCTTGTGCTGTCTGTCACATAAGCACAGGTTTATATGAGTGTCAGCTCTTGTGCTGTCTGTCACATAAGCACGGGTTTATATGAGTGTCAGCTCTTGTGCTGTCTGTCACATAAGCACAGGTTTATATGAGTGTCAGCTCTTGTGCTGTCTGTCACATAAGCACAGGTTTATATGAGTGTCAGCTCTTGTGCTGTCTGTCACATAAGCACAGGTTTATATGAGTGTCAGCTCTTGTGCTGTCCCTGTCACATAAGCACAGGTTTATATGAGTGTCAGCTCTTGTGCTGTCTGTCACATAAGCACAGGTTTATATGAGTGTCAGCTCTTGTGCTGTCGTCACATAAGCACAGGTTTATATGAGTGTCAGCTCTTGTGCTGTCTGTCACATAAGCACAGGTTTATATGAGTGTCAGCTCTTGTGCTGTCTGTCACATAAGCACAGGTTTATATGAGTGTCAGCTCTTGTGCTGTCTGTCACATAAGCACAGGTTTATATGAGTGTCAGCTCTTGTGCTGTCCCCTGTCACATAAGCACAGGTTTATATGAGTGTCAGCTCTTGTGCTGTCCCTGTCACATAAGCACAGGTTTATATGAGTGTCAGCTCTTGTGCTGTCTGTCACATAAACACAGGTTTATATGAGTGTCAGCTCTTGCTGTCTGTCACATAAGCACAGGTTTATATGAGTGTCAGCTCTTGTGCTGTCTGTCACATAAGCACAGGTTTATATGAGTGTCAGCTCTTGTGCTGTCTGTCACATAAGCACAGGTTTATATGAGTATCAGCTCTTGTGCTGTCTGTCACATAAGCACAGGTTTATATGAGTGTCAGCTCTTGTGCTGTCTGTCACATAAGCACAGGTTTATATGAGTGTCAGCTCTTGTGCTGTCCCTGTCACATAAGCACAGGTTTATATGAGTGTCAGCTCTTGTGCTGTCCCTGTCACATAAGCACAGGTTTATATGAGTGTCAGCTCTTGTGCTGTCTGTCACATAAGCACAGGTTTATATGAGTGTCAGCTCTTGTGCTGTCTGTCACATAAGCACAGGTTTATATGAGTGTCAGCTCTTGTGCTGCCCCTGTCACATAAGCACAGGTTTATATGAGTGTCAGCTCTTGTGCTGTCTGTCACATAAGCACAGGTTTATTTGAGTGTCAGCTCTTGTGCTGTCTGTCACATAAGCACAGGTTTATATGAGTGTCAGCTCTTGTGCTGTCTGTCACATAAGCAACAGGTTTATATGAGTGTCAGCTCTTGTGCTGTCTGTCACATAAGCACAGGTTTATATGAGTGTCAAGCTCTTGTGCTGTCCTGTCACATAAGCACAGGTTTATATGAGTGTCAGCTCTTGTGCTGTCTGTCACATAAGCACAGGTTTATATGAGTGTCAGCTCTTGTGCTGTCCTGTCACATAAGGCACAGGTTTATATGGTGTCAGCTCTTGTGCTGTCTGTCACATAAGCACAGGTTTATATGAGTGTCAGCTCTTGTGCTGTCCTGTCACCATAAGCCACAGGTTTATATGAGTGTCAGCTCTTGTGCTGTCCTGTCACATGAGCACAGGTTTATATGAGTGTCAGCTCTTGTGCTGTCTGTCACATAAGCACCAGGTTTATATGAGTGTCAGCTCTTGTGCTGTCTGTCACATAAGCACTAGGTTTATATTGAGTGGTCAGCTCTTGTGCTGTCCTGTCACATAAGCACAGGTTTATATGGTGTCAGCTCTTGTGCTGTCCTGTCACATAAGCACAGGTTTATATGAGTGTCAGCTCTTGTGCTGTCCCTGTCACATAAGCACAGGTTTATATGAGTGTCAGCTCTTGTGCTGTCCCTGTCACATAAGCACAGGTTTATATGAGTGCTCAGCTCTTGTGCTGTCTGTCACATAAGCACAGGTTTATATGAGTGTCAGCTCTTGTGCTGTCCTGTCACATAAGCACAGGTTTATACGAGTGTCAGCTCTTGTGCTGCCCTGTCACATAAGCACAGGTTTATATGAGTGTCAGCTCTTGTGCTGTCTGTCACATAAGCACAGGTTTATATGAGTGTCAGCTCTTGTGCTGTCCCTGTCACATAAGCACAGGTTTATATGAGTGTCAGCTCTTGTGCTGTCCTGTCACATAAGCACAGGTTTATATGAGTGTCAGCTCTTGTGCTGTTGTCACATAAGCACAGGTTTATATGAGTGTCAGCTCTTGTGCTGTCCCCTGTCACATAAGCACAGGTTTATATGAGTGTCAGCTCTTGTGCTGTCTGTCACATAAGCACAGGTTTATTATGAAGTGTCAGCTCTTGTGCCTGTCTGTCACATAAGCACAGGTTTATATGAGTGTCAGCTCTTGTGCTGTCTGTCACATAAGCACAGGTTTTATATGAGTGTCAGCTCTTGTGCTGTCTGTCACATAAGCACAGGTTTATATGACTGTCAGCTTTGTGCTGTCTGTCACATAAGCACAGTTTATATGAGTGTCAGCTCTTGTGCTGTCCCCTTCACATAAGCACAGGTTTATATGAGTGTCAGCTCTTTGTGCTGTCCTGTCAGATAAGCACAGGTTTATATGACGTGTCAGCTCTTGTGCTGTCTGTCACATAAGCACAGGTTTATATGAGTGTCAGCTCTTGTGCTGTCCCTGTCCATAAGCACAGGTTTATATGAGTGTCAGCTCTTGTGCTGTCCCTGTCACATAAGCACAGGTTTATATGAGTGTCAGCTCTTGTGCTGTCTGTCACATAAGCACAGGTTTATATGAGTGTCAGCTCTTGTGCTGTCCCTGTCACATAAGCACAGGTTTATATGAGTGTCAGCTCTTGTGCTGTCTGTCACATAAGCACAGGTTTATATGAGTGTCAGCTCTTGTGCTGTCTCTGTCACATAAGCACAGGTTTATATGAGTGTCAGCTCTTGTGCTGCCCCTGTCACATAAGCACAGGTTTATATGAGTGTCAGCTCTTGTGCTGTCCCTGTCACATAAGCACAGGTTTATATGAGTGTCAGCTCTTGTGCTGTCCCTGTCACATAAGCACAGGTTTATATGAGTGTCAGCTCTTGTGCTGTCTGTCACATAAGCACAGGTTTATATGAGTGTCAGCTCTTGTGCTGTCCCTGTCACATAAGCACAGGTTTATATGAGTGTCAGCTCTTGTGCTGTCCCTGTCACATAAGCACAGGTTTATATGAGTGTCAGCTCTTGTGCTGTCTGTCACATAAGCACAGGTTTATATGAGTGTCAGCTCTTGTGCTGTCCCTGTCACATAAGCACAGGTTTATATGAGTGTCAGCTCTTGTGCTGTCTGTCACATAAGCACAGGTTTATATGAGTGTCAGCTCTTGTGCTGTCCCTGTCACATAAGCACAGGTTTATATGAGTGTCAGCTCTTGTGCTGTCCCTGTCACATAAGCACAGGTTTATATGAGTGTCAGCTCTTGTGCTGTCACTGTCACATAAGCACAGGTTTATATGAGTGTCAGCTCTTGTGCTGTCCCTGTCACATAAGCACAGGTTTATATGTGTCAGCTCTTGTGCTGTCTCTGTCACATAAGCACAGGTTTATATGAGTGTCAGCTCTTGTGCTGTCTGTCACATAAGAACAGGTTTATATGAGTGTCAGCTCTTGTGCTGTCCCTGTCACATAAGCACAGGTTTATATGAGTGTCAGCTCTTGTGCTGTCCCTGTCACATAAGCACAGGTTTATATGAGTGTCAGCTCTTGTGCTGTCTGTCACATAAGCACAGGTTTATATGAGTGTCAGCTCTTGTGCTGCTGTCACATAAGCACAGGTTTATATGAGTGTCAGCTCTTGTGCTGCCCTGTCACATAAGCACAGGTTTATATGAGTGTCAGCTCTTGTGCTGTCTGTCACATAAGCACAGGTTTATATGAGTGTCAGCTCTTGTGCTGTCTGTCACATAAACACAGGTTTATATGAGTGTCAGCTCTTGTGCTGTCTGTCACATAAGCACAGGTTTATATGAGTGTCAGCTCTTGTGCTGTCCCTGTCACATAAGCACAGGTTTATATGAGTGTCAGCTCTTGTGCTGTCTGTCACATAAGCACAGGTTTATATGAGTGTCAGCTCTTGTGCTGTCTGTCACATAAGCACAGGTTTATACAAGTGTCAGCTCTTGTGCTGTCCCTGTCACATAAGCACAGGTTTATATGAGTGTCAGCTCTTGTGCTGTCCCTGTCACATAAGCACAGGTTTATATGAGTGTCAGCTCTTGTGCTGTCCCTGTCACATAAGCACAGGTTTATATGAGTGTCAGCTCTTGTGCTGCTGTCACATAAGCACAGGTTTATATGAGTGTCAGCTCTTGTGGTGCCTGTCACATAAGCACAGGTTTATATGAGTGTCAGCTCTTGTGCTGTCTGTCACATAAGCACAGGTTTATATGAGTGTCAGCTCTTGTGCTGTCTGTCACATAAGCACAGGTTTATATGAGTGTCAGCTCTTGTGCTGTCTGTCACATAAGCACAGGTTTATATGAGTGTCAGCTCTTGTGCTGTCTGTCAATAAGCACAGGTTTATATGAGTGTCAGCTCTTGTGCTGTCCTGTCACATAAGCACAGGTTTAATGAGTGTCAGCTCTTGTGCTGTCCCTGTCACATAAGCACAGGTTTATATGAGTGTCAGCTCTTGTGCTGTCTGTCCACATAAGCACAGGTTTATATGAGTGTCAGCTCTTGTGCTGTCTCTGTCACATAAGCACAGGTTTATATGAGTGTCAGCTCTTGTGCTGTCCCTGTCACATAAGCACAGGTTTATATGAGTGTCAGCTCTTGTGCTGTCCCTGTCACATAAGCACAGGTTTATATGAGTGTCAGCTCTTGTGCTGCCCTATCACATAAGCACAGGTTTATATGAGTGTCAGCTCTTGTGCTGTCCCTGTCACATAAGCACAGGTTTATATGAGTGTCAGCTCTTGTGCTGTCCCTGTCACATAAGCACAGGTTTATATGAGTGTCAGCTCTTGTGCTGTCCCTGTCACATAAGCACAGGTTTATATGAGTGTCAGCTCTTGTGCTGTCCTGTCACATAAGCACAGGTTTATATGAGTGTCAGCTCTTGTGCTGTCCCTGTCACATAAGCACAGGTTTATATGAGTGTCAGCTCTTGTGCTGTCCCTGTCACATAAGCACAGGTTTATATGAGTGTCAGCTCTTGTGCTGTCCTGTCACATAAGCACAGGTTTATATGAGTGTCAGCTCTTGTGCTGTCCCTGTCACATAAGCACAGGTTTATATGAGTGTCAGCTCTTGTGCTGTCCCTGTCACATAAGCACAGGTTTATATGAGTGTCAGCTCTTGTGCTGTCCCTGTCACATAAGCACAGGTTTATATGAGTGTCAGCTCTTGTGCTGTCCCTGTCACATAAGCACAGGTTTATATGAGTGTCAGCTCTTGTGCTGTCCTGTCACATAAGCACAGGTTTATATGAGTGTCAGCTCTTGTGCTGTCCCTGTCACATAAGCACAGGTTTATATGAGTGTCAGCTCTTGTGCTGTCCCTGTCACATAAGCACAGGTTTATATGAGTGTCAGCTCTTGTGCTGTCTGTCACATAAGCACAGGTTTATATGAGTGTCAGCTCTTGTGCTGCCCTGTCACATAAGCACAGGTTTATATGAGTGTCAGCTCTTGTGCTGCCCCTGTCACATAAGCACAGGTTTATATGAGTGTCAGCTCTTGTGCTGTCTGTCACATAAGCACAGGTTTATATGAGTGTCAGCTCTTGTGCTGTCTGTCACATAAGCACAGGTTTATATGAGTGTCAGCTCTTGTGCTGTCTGTCACATAAGCACAGGTTTATATGAGTGTCAGCTCTTGTGCTGTCCCTGTCACATAAGCACAGGTTTATATGAGTGTCAGCTCTTGTGCTGTCTGTCACATAAGCACAGGTTTATATGAGTGTCAGCTCTTGTGCTGTCCCTGTCACATAAGCACAGGTTTATACTGAGTGTCAGCTCTTGTGCTGTCCCTGTCACATAAGCACAGGTTTATATGAGTGTCAGCTCTTGTGCTGTCCCTGTCACATAAGCACAGGTTTATATGAGTGTCAGCTCTTGTGCTGTCCCTGTCACATAAGCACAGGTTTATATGAGTGTCAGCTCTTGTGCTGTCTGTCACATAAGCACAGGTTTATATGAGTGTCAGCTCTTGTGCTGCCCCTGTCACATAAGCACAGGTTTATATGAGTGTCAGCTCTTGTGCTGCCCCTGTCACATAAGCACAGGTTTATATGAGTGTCAGCTCTTGTGCTGTCTGTCACATAACGCACAGGTTTATATGAGTGTCAGCTCTTGTGCTGTCTGTCACATAAGCACGGTTTATATGAGTGTCAGCTCTTGTGCTGTCTGTCACATAAGCACAGGTTTATATGAGTGTCAGCTCTTGTGCTGTCCCTGTCACATAAGCACAGGTTTATATGAGTGTCAGCTCTTGTGCTGTCCCTGTCACATAAGCACAGGTTTATATGAGTGTCAGCTCTTGTGCTGTCCTGTCACATAAGCAACAGGTTTATATGAGTGTCAGCTCTTGTGCTGCCCTGTCACATAAGCACAGGTTTATATGAGTGTCAGCTCTTGTGCTGTCCCTGTCACATAAGCAACAGGTTTATATGAGTGTCAGCTCTTGTGCTGTCTGTCACATAAGCACAGGTTTATATGAGTGTCAGCTCTTGTGCTGTCTGTCACATAAGCACAGGTTTATATGAGTGTCAGCTCTTGTGCTGTCTGTCACATAAGCACAGGTTTATATGAGTTTTAGCTCTTGTGCTGTCCCCTGTCACATAAGCACAGGTTTATATGAGTGTCAGCTCTTGTGCTGTCTGTCACATAAGCACAGGTTTATATGAGTGTCAGCTCTTGTGCTGCCCCTGTCACATAAGCACAGGTTTATATGAGTGTCAGCTCTTGTGCTGCCCCTGTCACATAAGCACAGGTTTATATGAGTGTCAGCTCTTGTGCTGTCTGTCACATAAGCACAGGTTTATATGAGTGTCAGCTCTTGTGCTGTCTGTCACATAAGCACAGGTTTATATGAGTGTCAGCTCTTGTGCTGTCTGTCACATAAGCACAGGTTTATATGAGTGTCAGCTCTTGTGCTGTCCCTGTCACATAAGCACAGGTTTATATGAGTGTCAGCTCTTGTGCTGTCCCTGTCACATAAGCACAGGTTTATATGAGTGTCAGCTCTTGTGCTGTCTGTCACATAAGCACAGGTTTATATGAGTGTCAGCTCTTGTGCTGCCCCTGTCACATAAGCACAGGTTTATATGAGTGTCAGCTCTTGTGCTGTCCCTGTCACATAAGCACAGGTTTATATGAGTGTCAGCTCTTGTGCTGTCTGTCACATAAGCACAGGTTTATATGAGTGTCAGCTCTTGTGCTGTCTGTCACATAAGCACAGGTTTATATGAGTGTCAGCTCTTGTGCTGTCCCCTGTCACATAAGCACAGGTTTATATGAGTGTCAGCTCTTGTGCTGCCCCTGTCACATAAGCACAGGTTTATATGAGTGTCAGCTCTTGTGCTGCCCCTGTCACATAAGCACAGGTTTATATGAGTGTCAGCTCTTGTGCTGTCTGTCACATAAGCACAGGTTTATATGAGTGTCAGCTCTTGTGCTGTCTGTCACATAAGCACAGGTTTATATGAGTGTCAGCTCTTGTGCTGTCTGTCACATAAGCACAGGTTTATATGAGTGTCAGCTCTTGGGCTGTCCCTGTCACACACAGACTATTATAGTATACAAATAGCTGATGGAGGAATTTGCCGCCTTTAGACATTCTTGGTGTTTCCCAGCAGCAGCACCAGATGTGCGGACGTCAGCACTAGGAGGGGCCGGTGTCTCAGGCCTGAGTCAGCTCCCTCCTCCCTCTCTCACACAAGGAAGTAGCTGCAGCGCTCACAAAGAGGAAGTTTGTTGTTTAATTCAGTCACTTGCTGCCGTCGTGTAGACTGCTCAGAGTCCACGGGCAAGCAGCCCCACCCGCGACACGCTACAGGTGAGTGGGCAGGTCGGGGTACTACTGTCACATTATTACACGGGCTACTACATGCATTAGTGTCCCCAACTGCAGGCTCCGGTGACATAAACTGCCCATTAGAGGCAGCAGATGTTTCATGCAATAAGTTTCCTTTCTAAGGAGAGAAAAGAGATATGAAATACAGAAGTTGTTTCAACACATCACCCAGGTGTGTCTGGTCCTGATAGTCATGGGAGTCTGATCTGATAGGGACAGGTGTGTCTGATCCTGATAGTCATGTGAGTCTGATCTGATAGGGACAGGTGTGTCTGGTCCTGATAGTCATGTGAGTGTGATCTGATAGGGACAGGTGTGTCTGATCCTGATAGTCATGTGAGTCTGATCTGATAGGGACAGGTGTGTCTGATCCTGATAGTCATGCGAGTCTGATCTGATAGGGACAGGTGTGTCTGATCCTGATTGTCATGTGAGTCTGATCTGATAGGGACAGGTGTGTCTGGTCCTGATAGTCATGTGAGTGTGATCTGATAGGGACAGGTGTGTCTGGTCCTGATAGTCATGGGAGTCTGATCTGATAGGGACAGGTGTGTCTGATCCTGATAGTCATGTGAGTCTGATCTGATAGGGACAGGTGTGTCTGATCCTGATAGTCATGGGAGTGTGATCTGATAGGGACAGGTGTGTCTGGTCCTGATAGTCATGGGAGTCTGATCTGATAGGGACAGGTGTGTCTGATCCTGATAGTCATGTGAGTCTGATCTGATAGGGACAGGTGTGTCTGATCCTGATAGTCATGTGAGTCTGATCTGATAGGGACAGGTGTGTCTGATCCTGATAGTCATGTGAGTGTGATCTGATAGGGACAGGTGTGTCTGGTCCTGATAGTCATGGGAGTCTGATCTGATAGGGACAGGTGTGTCTGGTCCTGATAGTCATGGGAGTCTGATCTGATAGGGACAGGTGTGTCTGATCCTGATAGTCATGTGAGTCTGATCAGATAGGGACAGGTGTGTCTGGTCCTGATAGTCATGTGAGTGTGATCTGATAGGGACAGGTGTGTCTGGTCCTGATAGTCATGTGAGTGTGATCTGATAGGGACAGGTGTGTCTGATCCTGATAGTCATGTGAGTGTGATCTGATAGGGACAGGTGTGTCTGATCCTGATAGTCATGTGAGTCTGATCTGATAGGGACAGGTGTGTCTGATCCTGATAGTCATGTGAGTCTGATCTGATAGGGACAGGTGTGTCTGATCCTGATAGTCATGTGAGTCTGATCTGATAGGGCCAGGTGTGTCTGATCCTGATAGTCATGCGAGTCTGATCTGATAGGGACAGGTGTGTCTGATCCTGATAGTCATGCGAGTCTGATCTGATAGGGACAGGTGTGTCTGATCCTGATAGTCATGCGAGTCTGATCTGATAGGGACAGGTGTGTCTGATCTTGATAGTCATGCGAGTCTGATCTGATAGGGACAGGTGTGTCTGATCCTGATAGTCATGTGAGTGTGATCTGATAGGGACAGGTGTGTCTGATCCTGATAGTCATGTGAGTGTGATCTGATAGGGACAGGTGTGTCTGATCCTGATAGTCATGTGAGTGTGATCTGATAGGGACAGGTGTGTCTGATCCTGATAGTCATGTGAGTGTGATCTGATAGGGACAGGTGTGTCTGATCTGATAGTCATGTGAGTGTGATCTGATAGGGACAGGTGTGTCTGATCCTGATAGTCATGTGAGTCTGATCTGATAGGGACAGGTGTGTCTGATCCTGATAGTCATGTGAGTCTGATCTGATAGGGACAGGTGTGTCTGATCTGATAGGGACAGGTGTGTCTGATCTTGATAGTCATGTGAGTGTGATCTGATAGGGACAGGTGTGTCTGATCCTGGTAGTCATGTGTGTCTGATCCTGGTAGTCATGTGTGTCTGATCCTGATAGTCATGTGAGTCTGATCTGATAGGGACAGGTGTGTCTGATCCTGGTAGTCATGTGTGTCTGATCCTGATAGTCATGTGAGTCTGATCTGATAGGGACAGGTGTGTCTGATCCTGATAGTCATGTGAGTCTGATCTGATAGGGACAGGTGTGTCTGATCCTGATAGTCATGTGAGTCTGATCTGATAGGGACAGGTGTGTCTGATCTGATAGGGACAGGTGTGTCTGATCCTGATAGTCATGTGAGTGTGATCTGATAGGGACAGGTGTGTCTGATCCTGATAGTCATGTGAGTGTGATCTGATAGGGACAGGTGTGTTTGATCCTGATAGTCATGTGTGTCTGATCCTGATAGTCATGTGAGTCTGATCTGATAGGGACAGGTGTGTCTGATCCTGATAGTCATGTGAGTCTGATCTGATAGGGACAGGTGTTTCTGATCCTGATAGTCATGTGAGTCTGATCTGATAGGGACAGGTGTGTCTGATCCTGATAGTCATGTGAGTCTGATCTGATAGGGACAGGTGTGTCTGATCCTGATAGTCATGTGAGTCTGATCTGATAGGGACAGGTGTGTCTGATCCTGATAGTCATGTGAGTCTGATCTGATAGGGACAGGTGTGTCTGATCCTGATAGTCATGTGAGTCTGATCTGATAGGGACAGGTGTGTCTGATCCTGATAGTCATGTGAGTCTGATCTGATAGGGACAGGTGTGTCTGATCTGATAGGGACAGGTGTGTCTGGTCCTGATAGTCATGTGAGTCTGATCTGATAGGGACAGGTGTGTCTGGTCCTGATAGTCATGTAAATCTGATCTGATAGGGACAGGTGTGTCTGATCCTGATAGTCATGTAAATCTGATCTGATAGGGACAGGTGTGTCTGATCCTGATAGTCATGTGAGTCTGATCTGATAGGGACAGGTGTATCTGATCCTGATAGTCATGTGAGTCTGATCTGATAGGGACAGGTGTATCTGATCCTGATAGTCATGTGAGTCTGATCTGATAGGGACAGGTGTGCCTGATCCTGATAGTCATGTGAGTCTGATCTGATAGGGACAGGTGTGCCTGATCCTGATAGTCATGTGAGTCTGATCTGATAGGGACAGGTGTGTCTGATCCTGATAGTCATGTGAGTCTGATCTGATAGGGACAGGTGTGTCTGATCCTGATAGTCATGTGAGTCTGATCTGATAGGGACATGTGTGTGAACTGATAGGGACAGGTGTGTCTGATCTGATAGTGTAAGGGGTGTCTGATCTGATAGGGATAGATGTGTCTTATTTTATAGGGACAGGGGTGTCTGATCTATGGGTGTCTGATCTGATAGGTACAGGTGTGTCTGATCTTAAAGGGACATTTTTGTGTGTCTGACCTTATAGGGAAAAGTGTGTCTGATCTAGACGTGCCTGATATTATAGGGTTAAGCATGTCGGACCTGATAGGGACAGTTGTGTCTGATCTGATAGGGACAGGCATGCCTGATCTAGGTGTGTCTGATCTGATAAGGATTGGTGTGTCTGATCTTATAGGGACAGTTTGGTGTGTGGGGGGCAGGCAGGTCTGGTGATATATTCTCTATAAGTAAGCTGATGTGCGTATACTGAAGGAGATTTGCAGGCCTGATCTGGACAGGGAGGTCACTATGGGGACATATAGGTCTGATATGAGGGCGGGCTGGGTGGTTACTATGGGGACATATAGGTCTGATATGAGGGTGGGCAGGGAGGTTACTATGGGGACATATAGGTCTGATCTGAGGGTGGGCAGGGAGATTATTATGAGGACATATAGGTCTTATCTAAGGGTGGGCTGGGAAGTTACTATTGGGGACATAGGTCTGATCTGAGGATGGGCTGGGAAGTTACTATTGGGGACATAGGTCTGATCTGAGGGTGGGCTGGGAGGTTACTATTGGGGACATATAGGTCTGATCTGAGGGTGGGCAAAGAAGTTACTATTGGGGACATATAGGTCTGATCTGAGGGTGGACTGCAAGGTCACTATGGGGACATATAGGTCTGATCTGAGTGTGGGCTGTAAGGCCACTATGGGGACATATAGGTCTGATCTGAGGGTGGGCAGGGAAGTTACTATTGGGGACATATAGGTCTGATCTGAGGGTGGACTGCAAGGTCACTATGGGGACATATTGGTCTGATCTGAGTGTGGGCTGGAAGGTTACTACAGAGGACATAGAGGTCTGAGCTGGGGGTGGACTGGAAGGTCACTATGGGGACATATAGGTCTGATCTAAGGGTGGGCAGGGAGGTCACTATGGGGACATATAGGTCTGATCTGAGGCTGGGCTTGAAGGTTACTACAGAGGACATATATGTTTGATTTGGGGATGGGCAGGGAGGTCACTATTGGGGACATATAGGACTGATCTGAGGCTGGGAAGTTACTTTGGGGGACATATAGGTCTGATCTTTCACTATTGGGGACATATAGGTCTGGTTGAGGGTGGGCTCGGTGCTTACTATTGGAGACACATAGGTCTGATCTGAGGGTGGGCAGGGAGGACACTATGGGGAAATATAGGTCTGATCTGAGTGTGGACTGGAAGGTTACTCCAGAGGACATAAAGGACTGATCTGAGGGTGGACTGGAAGGTTACTACAGAGGACATAAAGCTCTGACCTGAGGGTGGGCTCGGAGGCTACTATTGGAGACATATAGGTCTAATCTGAGGGTGGGCAGGGAGGTCACTATGGGGACATATAGGTCTGATCTGAGTGTGGGCTGGAAAGCTACTACAGAGGGCATAAAGGTCTGATCTGATGGTGGGCTGGGAAGGCTGCTCTTGGGGACAGATTTGCTTTGGGGGATAAAACAAGAATCCCTCAGGACATTATAAAATGCTGAATTCTCTGTGGTACACATGATATTACAACACATTAGTTTATGACTAAATCTAAACAAGAAGACATCAGGAAGTTTTGTTTGTCTTGACCCAGTTATTCCTGACTGAGTGCTACATCCACACATGTTATATATTATCCCCGATTCTATCGCTGTGTGCCTGTCCCTAACACATTCTACTTGCCCCTAATAAATTATGCCTGGCCCTGAGACATTCTGCCTAAGCCTCAGATATTCTGCCCTATGGTGCCGGCCCCTGAGACATTCGGCCTGAGCCTCAGATATTCTGCCCTATGGTGCCGGCCCCTGAGACATTCGGCCTGAGCCTCAGATATTCTGCCCTATGGTGCCGGCCCCTGAGACATTCGGCTTGCCCCTAACACATTCTGCCTGCCCCTGAGACATTCTGCTTGCCCCTAATGCATTCTGCCTGCCCCTGAGACATTCTGCTTGCCCCTAACACATTCTGCTTGCCCCTAATGCATTCTGCTTGCCCCTGAGACATTCTGCTTGCCGCTAACACATTCTGCCTGCGCCTGAGACATTCTGCTTGCCCCTAACACATTCTGCTTGCCCCTAACACATTCTGCTTGCCCCTAACACATTCTGCTTGCCCCTGATACATTATGCTTGCCCCTAACACATGCTTGCCCCTGAGACATTCTGCTTGCCCCTAACACATTCTGCTTGCCCCAGAGACATTCTGCTTGCCCCAGAGACATTCTGCTTGCCCCAGAGACATTCTGCTTGCCCCTGAGACATTCTGCTTGCCACTAACACATTCTGCCTGCCCCTAACACATTCTGCCTGCCCCTAACACATTCTGCCTGCCCCTAACACATTCTGCTTGCCCCAGAGACATTCTGCTTGCCCCAGAGACATTCTGCTTGCCCCTAAATCATTCTGCCTGCCCCTGAGACATTATGACTGCCCCTGAGACATTATGCTTGCCCCTAACACATTCTGCCGCCCCCTGAGACATTCTACTTGCCCCTAACACATTCTGCCTGCCCCTGAGACATTATGCTTGCCCCTAACACATTCTGCCGGCCCCTGAGACATTCTACTTGCCCCTAACACATTCTGCCGCCCCCTGAGACATTCTACTTGCCCCTAACACATTCTGCCGGCCCCTGAGACATTCTACTTGCCCCTAACACTTTCTGCCTGCCCCTAACACATTCTGCCTGCCCCTGAGACATTCTGCCCTATGATGCTGGCCCCTGACACATTCTGCTTGCCCCTAACACATTTCGCCCCTAGATACCCCTCCCCTGATATATTCAGCCCTTTTCAGGGCATACTTTGCACCCTCAGTGTTTCCTTCTCATGCTGTTAACCAGGAAGTCATTTACACAAATGCAGAACTAAATATATCATTTTCAGGAAGTTGTTCTGAGCAAACAGCAGCTTCAGATAAATTGCAGATATTTAGTTCACTGTAACTGTTGTATTCCCTGCATCACAGCCCTTGCTCTGCACCTCACAAGCTTTTGTGTTCTTTTTCACAACCCTCAATCTGCCCTGTTTATTGCCCTCCCTGTGCCCTGTTTATTGCCCTCCCTGTGCCTTGTTTATTGCCCTCCCTGTGCCTTGTTTATTGCCCTCCCTGTGCCTTGTTTATTGCCCTCCCTGTGCCCTGTTTATTGCCCTCCCTGTGCCCTGTTTATTGCCGTCTGTGCTCTGTTTATTGCCCTCCCTGTGCCTTGTTTATTGCCCTCCCTGTGCCTTGTTTATTGCCCTCTCTGTGCTCTGTTCGTAGCTCTCACTGTGCCCCCTCTTCTTAGCTCTCGCTGTGCCCCTTTCCTGCCCCTCCTTTCACAACCCCCTATGTGCCTTCCGCTGCACTTCCTGCACCTCCCTGTACAGACACCTCTGGCCAGTCTAAGTCTTGTAAGACAATCTGGGACCAAAGTCACAAGATCCACTGGGTTTAATGACCGGAGACTCCCAAGCTCCAAACAATCACTTTATTGTCCGTTTATCCTTATAAGTAAATATTCAGAACTTGGTCTGACACTTTTGATGCCATTTCTGACAGATTGCTCATTGTGTAATGGGGAAGGGGGGCTGGGGTCCTTTGTTCTCATTCACAGCTTTTCTTGTGTACCCTCCAATGGGGGATGTAAGTTTCTTCGGCTTCACCACCCATGTTATGTCATTTGGTTTCAGAAGATATCTGACAGCTGAGTGGTTGGTTATTAACTTCTAGCTGCCAGGCACAGATGACAGTGATTATCCCCTTGTGTCAGTCATGTGTAACCCCTTGCCATCCACATAGCGGGGTATCAAGGTCTCTCCTGCTGGGTTATTAAATGAAGCCATAGTGTAGGAGTGTGGGTAATGTGAGTCATGAGCACAAATAATGAAGTAACGTGTCTCTGAGCTGCCAGTGTGCAGTTACTGCTGGGACCATAATGCTCTCCTATTGCGCTAATACACTCCCTTTATTCCTGTCTCACAATTCCCTGTGCCTCTTGCTTTTTCCTGTTCATAGCCTCTGAGACTCTCATCTCCTATGCCCCTTTTACAGCCCTCCAGTAGTGGTTCTATGAGCATGCTGTGCCCCTAATCATTACTGTAGCCCCCCAAACCTTACAGCTGCCCTGGAGTTACAAGCTAATGCCTTGTTTTTTCATACCCAGCACTGTACGTGGGGTAAGGAGAGGGTGTGTGTGCTATTTTATAGCCATTCTCAGCATTCTCTGTACTGCAGTTCCCTTTCCCGTGGTTCCCCTCACATCATTAAAGGGACATTTACTGAAGAACTTTATCTCCATTAATTTGTTCCCAATGCTGGAGTGTATTAAATGGTTTACAAAAAGCTCCTTAGCCTTTATATTGGCATTTGAAATAGCTGATTTAGCCTGTAGTATCCCTATCTATACTGAAAGTTTCTAAACACAGCCAGCAAAATAAATTACACAGTGGGAAAGGGAAGGGATAAAGCTCTAAAGTATTAATTTCTATTGTTATTTCTAAGTATTGTACAGAGAAAGAGATAAGAAAGGGAAGCATTTAAGGGATAAGATAATGAGATCTGATCTGTTTGCAAGCTTAGCCTATTTTGATGGGCTGTGGTTTCAAATAACAAATCCAGCTATTTCTTTTGCAAACAGAAGCATAAATGAGCAATTTCTCATACATTTTATACGCTGCAGCTGGTAAAACACGTCATGGGAAACACATTCAGGGAAAAACAATTTTACATTAAACTGTCCCTTTAACTGCCCCCCCCTTTAATAGGAAGTTATATGCTTGATCACTGACTAAAACATCTTATTTGTCTTTTTTTAAAGCATTTTAACAAAAAAACATCCTTATAAGGAACATGAAACCCAATTTTTTTGTTTCATTATTCAGATAGAGAATTACAATTTTAAATAACATAATAATTTACTCCAGTTGTCTGATTTGCTTCATTTTCATGAACATTATATGAGGTATTTATGTGCAGCCAGCAGTCCCCGAGCCTACCTAGGTATGCTTTTCAACAACAAGTCCAACAAAACTAATTAGAAGCCTGAAGTAAGCTGGAAAGTTCTATAAAATTGCTGCTCTTTCTAAATCATGAAAGAAAAAAATGTTTCTTGTCCCTTTAAGGCATAAGAACATTAATGAACAAATGGCAAAGCGTCTCATTTTTGTGTAGCTGCCAACCCCAAGTCCTGTACAGAACTTTCCCCTTTTTAGTGGTCTACTTATGTCCCCCTCTCAATTTTTTCTAAGATTTAGTCATCACAAGGTGAGTGCTGTCATCTTATACTTGTTACATTGAGTCATTTCCTGTCAGTAGATACATACAATTGAGAATGTGTTCATTTCTCAACCACAAACACACAGCAAAACCTCCAAAGACAGAACTTTCCTAGATAAACAGAACTCACACAAACATATAAACATCCCCCAGATAATTACAGCTCCTCAAACAAAAAAGGATTCTCTGTTTAGCATGAAGAATAGGTCACCCGAGAGGGAACCAAACAGATCTCCCAAGATGGAACGGAACAGGTCTCCCGAAAGGGAACCAAACAGATCTCCTGAGATGGAACGGAACAGGTCTCCCGAGAGGGAACCAAACAGATCTCCTGAGATGGAACGGAACAGGTCTCCCGAGAGGGAACCAAGCAGAACCAAACAGGTCTCCCGAGAGGGAACGGAACAGATCTCCCGAGAGGGAACTGAACAGGTCTCCCGAGAGGGAATGGAACAGGTCTCCCGAGAGGGAACCAAATAGATCTCCTGAGATGGAACGGAACAGGTCTCCCGAGAGGGAACCAAGCAGAACCAAACAGGTCTTCCGAGAGGGAACCAAACAGATCTCCCGAGAGGGAACGGAACAGGTCTCCCGAGAGGGAACGGAACAGGTCTCCCGAGAGGGAACGGAACAGGTCTCCCGAGAGGGAACGGAACAGGTCTCCCGAGAGGGAACGGAACAGGTCTCCCGAGAGGGAACCAAACAGATCTCCCGAGATGGAACGGAACAGTTTACCAAGCACAATACAGACTAATTATTTAAGATTCCTTCTTTATAATTATAAAGGACTGTAATTCAAAAGACATTATAAAATAAAAAAATTCACTGAACATGTTTATAAATAAAAAATATTACAATAAAATATTAAATTTAAAGGGGTGATGCAAGTTGGTTGTAGGGCTGCTATATAACATCAATCTGACATTTGTATGGAGGTTCGACTCTAAGTTGAACAGCCTTTCACTTTCCACACTATTGCATGGGGCAGAAAGATATTTTTGGACCATTTTAGCCAGAGCTGTAAATCTGTTTATTAACTGCCCAGTACTTCAGGGGTTTGTCTGAACGAGGTACAGTGATCTCTCCTACAATAATACAAATAACAGCAATTTGTATTGTCAGAACAGTAGTAAACAATTTTTAGTTTAGTCTCCACTCCAGTTTAAAATGAAATGGGAACATGTAGTTTGAAAAAACGCCACAAGATAGCATATGGGTAGGAAGTGGAGGTATCGGTTTAAGTATCGGTGCATTTGCACGAGTACAAGTACTCATGCAAATACTTGGTATCGGTACCGATACCGATACTAGTATCGGTGCATCCCTAATAAATACATATATACACATATATAAACACATAAATACATATATACACATATATAAACACATATATAAACACATACACATATATAAACACATAAATACATATATACACATATATAAACACAAAAATACATATATACACATATAAACACATAAATACATATATACACATATAAACATAAATACATATATACACATATAAACACATAAAGACATATATACACATATATAAACACATATATAAACACAAAAATACATATATACTCATATAAACACATAAATACATATATACACATATAAACATATAAATACATATATACACATAAATACATATATACACATATAAACACATAAAGACATATATACACATATATAAACACATAAATACATAAATACATATATACACATATAAACACATAAATACATATATACACATATAAACATATAAATACATATATACACATAAATACATATATACACATATAAACACATAAAGACATATATACACATATATAAACACATAAATACATATATACACATATATAAACACATAAATACATATATACACATATAAACACATATACACATATAAATACATATATACACATATAAACACAAATACATATATACACATATAAACACATAAATACATATATAAACACATAAATACATATATACACATATAGACAAATATATAAGTGCATTGGAGATGAAAACATGTAAAATCATATATAAACACAAATACATATATACACATATATAAACACATATATACACATATAAACACATAAATACATACATACACATATAAACATATAAATACATATATACACATATATAAACACATAAATACATATATACACATATAAACACATATACACATATAAATACATATATACACATATAAACACAAATACATATATACACATATAAACACATAAATACATATATAAACACATAAATACATATATACACATATAGACAAATATATAAGTGCATTGGAGATGAAAACATGTAAAATCATATATAAACACAAATACATATATACACATATATAAACACATATATACACATATAAACACATAAATACATACATACACATATAAACATATAAATACACATATAAATACATATATACACATATAAACACATAAATACATATATACACATATAAACATATAAATACATATATACACATATATACACATATAAACACATAAATACATATATACACATATATAAACACATAAATACATATATACACATATAGACAAATATATAAGTGCATTGGAGATGAAAACATGTAAAATCATATTTATGTAAAATCATATTTAATAAAGTCTTATACTGTGTATTTACTGTAAATATTTCACATTCCAATGTTCTGCACATAGCAGAATATGTTTTATGTATTTTATTAATATATATATATATATATATATATATATATATATATATATATATATATATAAAGATGTATTTATGAATAAATAGAACATATTCAGCTATGTGAAGAACATGGAATGTGAGATGTTGCGTTAGCGCGCAGAATATGTGATTGGGTTTGCAAAAGAGTAGGGTGTTTAGGTTTTTCCCCATTGACTTCTATGGGGAATACGTTAACCCACGTGATATTCGGCTTTTTGCACGCATTGGGTTAGCGCGTGAGTGAAAACTTTTTAATTTTAACTTGTAATACGTGAGGTACCCGACGCTCGCAAAAAGCTTACTTCTAGCGGAGTTAGCATGTGAGCGGGAGCATTAAATAGCACTCCACTTGTAATCTGGCCGTAAATAATCAGTGATCACAAAATAGAAAATTGAATATCGGCAATAAACATTAACTCATTGTAGTAATAATAAACACAGGGATCACATCAACAATAACCTCAGACAAAAGCCACAAATCATTGGTAAATCTTTTTATGAAGTTTCTGATAGATGAGAATGAATGCAGAATTGTTATTCGGAGCTCATTACATTGTGTGATTGGCTGATTCCTGTTAACAGATACTGTTCTTGTGCCTACACACAGCTCACACACACCCTGTTCTACTTACAAACACTCACTTGGGCCCGGTCACTGCTAGCCTGCTTAAAGGGACATTAAGCCCAAAAATTTCCTTTCATGAGTCATGAGATAGAGAATACAATTTTAAACAACATCCCAATTTACTTCTATTATCTAATTTGCTTCATTCTTTAGATATCTTTTGTTAAAGAAATAGCAATGCACATTGGTGAGCCAATCACATGAGGCAAATATGTGCAGCCACCAATCGGAAGCTACTGAGCATATCTAGATATGCTTTTCAGGAAAGAATATCAAGCGAATGAAGCAAATTAGATTATCCCCTTAACGACTGAGGACGTGCAGGGTACGTCCTCAGAAAAAAGGCAGTTAATGCCTGAGAACGTACCCTGCACGTCCTCAGTGTGGAAAGCAGCTGGAAGCGATCCTGCTCGCTTCCAGATGCTTTCCGGTTATTGCAGTGATGCCTCGATATGGAGGCATTCTGCAATAACCTTTTTAAGTCATCCGGTGCAGAGAGAGCCACTCTGTGGCCCTCTCTGCACCGGAGATCGGTGGCTCCCTGCGTTGGTGGGTGGGAGCCGGACCGGGAGGCGGGTGGCGGCCATCGATGGCCCTGTTGATGTGAAGGGGGGGCGGGATCGTGGGCGGGGGTGGCTGGGGGCGCGCACGGGAGGGTGGGGGCGGGCGCGTGCACGGGGAGGGAGCGGGTGGGAACCGCTACACTACAGAAAATGTGGAAATAAAAAATATTAAAAAAAAATGTAAAAATAAAATAAAAAAAAACGATCAGCAAGGTGGTGGGGGTTTGTCTGTGTGTGTGTGTGGGGGGGGGGGGAAGCTACACTACAGAAAAAAAAAACCAAACAAAAAAAAAGCACTTTTTATTGTAAACTGGGTACTGGCAGACAGCTGCCAGTACCCAAGATGGCCCCCAATAAGGCAGAGGGGAGGGTTAGAGAGCGGTTTTGGGGGGGGATCAGGGAGGTTGGGGGCTAAGGGGGGGATCCTACACAGTAGCATATGTAAATATGCTAAAAAAAAATTTCATTTTTTTTTAAAACCCTTTTATTTTAGTACTGGCAGACTTTCTGCCAGTACTTAAGATGGCGGGGACAATTGTGGGGTGGGGGAGGGAAGGGAGCTGTTTGGGAGGGATCAGGGGGTGGGATGTGTCAGATGGGAGGCTGATCTCTACACTAAAGCTAAAATTAACCCTGCAAGCTCACTACAAACTCCCCAATTAACCCTTTCACTGCTAGCCATAATACACGTGTGAGGCGCAACAGGATTTAGTGGCCTTCTAATTACCAGAAAGCAACGCCAAAGTCATATATGTCTGCTATTTCTGAACAAAGGGGATCCCAGACAAGCATTTACAACCATTTGTGCCATAATTGCACAAGCTGTTTGTAAATGATTTCAGTGAGAAACCTAAAATTGTGAAAAATTTTACGTTTTTTTTAATTTGATCGCATTTGGCGGTGAAATGGTGTTATGAAATATACCAAAATGGGCCTAGATCAATACTTGGGGTTGTCTACTACACTAAAGCTAAAATTAACCCTAAAAGCTCCCTAATTAACCCCTTCACTGCTGGGCATAATACACGTGTGGTGCACAGTGGCATTTAGCGGCCTTCTAATTACCAAAAAGCAACGCCAAAGCCATATAATTCTGCTATTTGTGAACAAAGGGGATCCCAGAGAAGAATTTACAACCATTTATGCCATAATTGCACAAGCTGTTTGTAAATAATTTCAGTGAGAAATCGAAAGTTTGTGAAAAAATTTGTGAAAAAGTGAACGATTTTTTAATTTGATCGCATTTGGCGGTGAAACGGTGGCATGAAATATACCAAAATTGGCCTAGATCAATACTTTGGGATGTCTTCTAAAAAAAAATATATACATATACACACACACGTCAATGGATATTCAGGGATTCCTGACAGATATCAGTGTTCTAATGTAACTAGCGCTAATTTTGGAAAAAAATGGTTTGGAAATAGCAAAGTGCTACTTGTACTTATTGCCCTATAACTTACAAAAAAAGTAAAGAACATGTAAACATTGGGTATTTCTAAACTCAGGACAAAATTTAGAAACTATTTAGCATGGGTGTTTTTTGGTGGTTTTAGATGTGTAACAGATTTTGGGGGTCAAAGTTAGAAAAAGTGTGTTTTTTTCCATTTTTCCTCATATTTTATCATTTTTTTTATAGTAAATTATAAGATATGATGAAAATAATGGTATATTTAGAAAGTCTGTTTAATGGCGAGAAAAACTGTATATAATATGTGTGGGTACAGTAATGAGTATATAAACGGTATATAATATGTGTGGGTACAGTATGAGTATATAAACGGTATATAATATGTGTGGGTACAGTAATGAGTATACAAACGGTATATAATATGTGTGGGTACAGTAATGAGTATATAAACGGTATATAATATGTGTGGGTACAGTAATGAGTATATAAACGGTATATAATATGTGTGGGTACAATAATGAGTATATAAACGGTATATAATATGTGTGGGTACAGTAATGAGTATATAAACGGTATATAATATGTGTGGGTACAGTAATGAGTATATAAACGGTATATAATATGTGTGGGTACAATAATGAGTATATAAACGGTATATAATATGTGTGTGTACAGTAATGAGTATACAAACGGTATATAATATGTGTGGGTACAGTAATGAGTATATAAACGGTATATAATATGTGTGTGTACAGTAATGAGTATATAAACGGTATATAATATGTGTGTGTACAGTAATGAGTATATAAACGGTATATAATATGTGTGTGTACAGTAAATGAGTAAGAAGAAAATTACAGCTAAACACAAACACCGCAAAAATGTAAAAATAGCCTTGGTCCCAAACGGACAGAAAATGGAAAAGTGCTGTGGTCATTAAGGGGTTAAATAAGTAAATTAGAAAGTTGTTTAAAATGGTATTCTCTATCTGAATCATGAAAGAAAAAAATTGTGTTTCATGTCCCTTTAAGGTTGATGAGGACAGTATGTATGCAAGTATGCACTAGAGGTCACTCAGTCTCAGGCTAGTGGTCACTCAGCCGCTCACTAGAGGTCACTCAGTCTCTGGCTAGAGATTACTCAGCCTCTCACTAGAGGTCACTCAGCCGCTCACTAGAGGTCACTCAGCCTCTCGCTAGAGGTCACTCAGCCGCTCACTAGAGGTCACTCAGCCTCTCGCTAGAGGTCACTCAGCCGCTCACTAGAGGTCACTCAGTCTCTGGCTAGAGGTCACTCAACCGCTCACTAGAGGTCACTCAGTCTCTGGCTAGAGGTCACTCAGCCGGCTCACTACAGGTCACTCAGTCTCTGGCTAGAGGTCACTCAGCCGCTCACTAGAGGTCACTCAGTCTCTGGCTAGAGGTCACTCAGCCGCTCACTAGAGGTCACTCAGTCTCTGGCTAGAGGTCACTCAGCCGGCTCACTACAGGTCACTCAGTCTCTGGCTAGAGGTCACTCAGCTGGCTCACTACAGGTCACTCAGCCGGCTCACTAGAGCTCACTCAGTCCCTCACTAGAGGTCACTCAGTCCCTCACTAGAGATCACTCAGTCCCTCACTAGAGATCACTCAGTCCCTCACTAGAGATCACTCAGTCTCTGGCGAGGTCACTCAGGCTCTCACTAGAGGTCACTCAGCCTCTCGCTAGAGGTCACTCAGCCCCTCACTAGAGGTCACTCAGTCTCTGGCTAGAGGTCACTCAGCCGCTCACTAGAGGTCACTCAGTCTCTGGCTAGAGGTCACTCAGCCGGCTCACTACAGGTCACTCAGCCGGCTCACTAGAGCTCACTCAGTCCCTCACTAGAGGCCACTCAGTCCCTCACTAAAGGTCACTCAGTCCCTCACTAGAGATCACTCAGTCTCTGGCGAGGTCACTCAGGCTCTCACTAGAGGTCACTCAGCCGACTCACTAAAGGTCACTCAGCTTCTTACTAGAGGTCACTCAGCCCCTCACTAGAGGTCACTCAGCCACTCACTAGCGGTCACTCAGACCCTCACTAGAGGTCACTCAGCCCCTCACTAGAGGTCACTCAGCCCCTCATTAGAGGTCACTCAACTCCTCACTAGAGGTCACTCAGGCTCTCACTAGAGGTCACTCAGTTCCTCACTAGAGGTCACTCAGTTCCTCACTAGAGGTCACTCAGGCTCTCACTAGAGGTCACTCAGTCCCTCATTAGAGGTCACTCAGCCTCTCATTAGAAATCACTCAGCCCCTCACTAGAGGTCACTCAGTCTCTCACTAGGGGTCACTCAGGCTCTCACTAGAGGTCACTCAGTCGCTCATAGAGGTCACTCAGCCTCTCACTAGAAGTCACTAAGCTCCTCAATGAAAGTCACTATGTTCTATTCCCCCCCACAGATATGGCATTTCACAGCTTCCTCCTTGAGCCCATTAGCTGCCATGCTTGGAACAAAGATGGAAACCGTAAGTAAACCAGTACTAGTAATCCTTGCATGTAGCAAATAACTTGTGTTTGTTTTTTTGTTCCCCACCTCCCTTTATGGGCAGCAATCCCCTTCTCCCTGTGTGCTCTGCTTTGTTCCTCCTCCTCTGTGCTGCAGGCTCCTCCTCCTCTGTGCTGCAGGCCCCTCCTCCTCTGTGCTGCAGGCCCCTCCTTCCTGTGTGCATTGCAGTCCCCTCCTCCTCCTCTGTTCACTTCAGGCCCCTTCTCTGTGAGCTGCAGGTCCCTCCTATGTGCTCTGCAGGACCCTCCTCCCTGTGTGCACTGTAGTCCCCTCCTTCTCTATGCGCTGCAGGCCCCTCTTCCTCTGTGTGTGCTGCAGGCTCCTCCTCCTCTGTGTGCTGCAGGCCCCTCCTCCTCTGTGTGCGCTGCAGGCCCCTCCTATTCTGTGCGCGCTGCAGGCCCCTCCTCTGTGTGCGCTGCAGGCCTCTCCTCCTCTGTGTGCGCTGCAGGCCCCTCCTATTCTGTGCGCGCTGCAGGCCCCTCTTCCTCTGTGTACGCTTCAGGCCCCTCCTCTGTGTGCGCTGCAGGCCCCTCCTCCTCTGTGAGCGCTGCAGGCCCCTCCTCCTCTGTGTGCGCTGCCGGCCCCTCCTCCTCTGTGTGCGCTGCCGGCCCCTCCTCCTCTGTGTGCGCTGCCGGCCCCTCCTCCTCTGTGTGCGCTGCCGGCCCCTCTTCCTCTGTGTGCGCTGCCGGCCCCTCCTCCTCTGTGTGCGCTGCAGGCTCCTCCTCCTCTGTGTGCGCTGCCGGCCCCTCTTCCTCTGTGTGCGCTGCCGGCCCCTCCTCCTCTGTGTGCGCTGCCGGCCCCTCTTCCTCTGTGTACGCTGCAGGCCCCTCTTCCTCTGTGTGCGCTGCCGGCCCCTCTTCCTCTGTGTGCGCTGCCGGCCCCTCCTCCTCTGTGTGCGCTGCAGGCCCCTCTTCCTCTGTGTGCGCTGCCGGCCCCTCCTCCTCTGTGTGCGCTGCCGGCCCCTCCTCCTCTGTGTGCGCTGCAGGCTCCTCCTCCTCTGTGTGCGCTGCAGGCCCCTCTTCCTCTGTGTGCGCTGCCGGCCCTTCTTCCTCTGTGTGCGCTGCCGGCCCCTCCTCCTCTGTGTGCGCTGCCGGCCCCTCCTCCTCTGTGTGCCCTGCCGGCCCCTCCTCCTCTGTGTGTGCTGCAGGCCCCTCCTCCTCTGTGTGCGCTGCCGGCCCCTCCTCCTCTGTGTGCGCTGCAGGCCCCTCCTCCTCTGTGTGCGCTGCCGGCCCCTCCTCCTCTGTGTGCGCTGCAGGCCCCTCCTCCTCTGTGTGCGCTGCAGGCCCCTCCTCCTCTGTGTGCGCTGCAGGCCCCTCCTCCTCTGTGTGCGCTGCAGGCCTCTCCTCCTCTGTGTGCGCTGCAGGCCTCTCCTCCTCTGTGTGCGCTGCAGGCCTCTCCTCCTCTGTGTGCGCTGCAGGCCCCTCCTCCTCTGTGCTGCAGGCTCCTCTGTGTGCGCTGCCGGCCCCTCCTCCTCTGTGTGCGCTGCAGGCTCCTCTGTGTGCGCTGCACGCCCTCCTCCTCTGTGTGCTGCAGGCTCCTCTGTGTGCGCTGCAGGCCCCTCCTCCTCTGTGTGCGCTGCAGGCCCCTCTTCCTCTGTGTGTGCTGCCGGCTCCTCCTCTGTGTGCGCTGCAGGCCCCTCCTCCTCTGTGTGCGCTGCAGGCCCCTCCTCCTCTGTGTGCGCTGCAGGCCCCTCCTCCTCTGTGTGCGCTGCAGGCCCCTCCTCCTCTGTGTGCGCTGCAGGCCCCTCCTCCTCTGTGTGTGCTGCAGGCCCCTCCTCCTCTGTGTGTGCTGCCGGCCTCTCCTCCTCTGTATGCCCTGCCGGCCCCTCCTCCTCTGTGTGCGCTGCCGGCCCCTCCTCCTCTGTGTGCGCTGCCGGCCCCTCCTCCTCTGTGTGCGCTGCAGGCTCCTCCTGTGTGCGCTGCGGGCTCCTCCTCTGTGTGCGCTGCGGGCTCCTCCTGTGTGCGCTGCGGGCTCCTCCTCTGTGTGCACTGCCGGCCCCTCCTCCTCTGTGTGCGCTGCAGGCTCCTCCTCTGTGTGCGCTGCAGGTTCTTCCTCCTCTGTGTGCGCTGCAGGCCCCCCCTCCTCTGTGTGCGCTGCAGGCTCCTCCTCTGTGTGCGCTGTAGGCCCCTCCTCTGTGTGCGCTGTAGGCTCCTCTGTGCGCTGTAGACTCCTCCTCTATGTGCGCTGCTGGCTCCTCCTCCTCTGTGTGCGCTGTAGGCTCCTCCTCTGTGTGCGCTGCAGGCTCTTCCTCCTCTGTGTGCGCTGCAGGCCCCCCTCCTCTGTGTGCGCTGCAGGCTCCTCCTCTGTGTGCGCTGTAGGCCCCTCCTCTGTGTGCGCTGTAGACTCCTCCTCTATGTGCGCTGCTGGCTCCTCCTCCTCTGTGTGCGCTGTAGGCTCCTCCTCTGTGTGCGCTGCCGGCTCCTCCTGCTCTGTGCGCTGCCAGCCCCTCCTCCTCTGTGTGCGCTGTAGGCTCCTCCTCTGTGTGCGCTGTATGCTCCTCCTTTGTGTGTGCGCTGCCGGCCCCTCCTCATTTGTGTGCGCTGCAGGCCCTTCCTCCTCTGTGTGCGCTGCAGGCCCCTCCTCCTCTGTGTGCGCTGCAGGCTCCTCCTCTGTGTGCGCTGCAGGCTCCTCCTCTGTGTGCGCTGCAGGCTCCTCCTCTGTGTGCGCTGCAGGCCCTTCCTCCTCTGTGTGTGCTGCAGGCCCCTCCTCCTCTGTGTGCGCTGCAGGCTCCTCCTCTGTGTGCGCTGTAGGCTCCTCTGTGCGCTCCTCTGTGCGCTGTAGACTCCTCCTCTATGTGCGCTGCTGGCTCCTCCTCCTCTGTGTGCGCTGTAGGCTCCTCCTCTGTGTGCGCTTCTGGCTCCTCCTGCTCTGTGCGCTGCCGGCCCCTCCTCCTCTGTGTGCGCTGCCAGCCCCTCCTCCTCTGTGTGCGCTGTAGGCTCCTCCTCTGTGTGCGCTGTATGCTCCTCCTTTGTGTGTGCGCTGCCGGCCCCTCCTCCTTTGTGTGCGCTGCCGGCCCCTTCTCCTCTGTGTGCACTGCAGGCCCTTCCTCCTCTGTGTGCGCTGCCGGCCCCTCCTCCTCTGTGTGCGCTGCCGGCCCCTCCTCTGTGTGTGCTGCCGGCCCCTCCTCCTCTGTGTGTGCTGCCGGCCCCTCCTCCTCTGTGTGCGCTGCCGGCCCCTCCTCCTCTGTGTGCGCTGCCGGCCCCTCCTCCTCTGTGTGCGCTGCAGGCTCCTCCTCTGTGTGCGCTGCCGGCCCCTCTTCCTCTGTGTGCGCTGCCGGCCCCTCCTCCTCTGTGTGCGCTGCAGGCCCCTCCTCCTCTGTGTGCGCTGCCGGCTCCTCCTCTGTGTGCGCTGCCGGCCCCTCCTCCTCTGTGTGCGCTGTAGGTTCCTCCTCTGTGTGCGCTGTAGGTTCCTCCTCTGTGTGCGCTGCAGGCCCCTCCTCCTCTGTGTGTGCTGCCGGCCCCTCCTCCTCTGTGTGCGCTGTAGGTTCCTCCTCTGTGTGTGCTGCAGGCCCCTCTTCCTCTGTGTGCGCTGCCGGCCCCTCCTCCTCTGTGTGCGCTACCGGCCCCTCCTCCTCTGTGTGCGCTGCCGGCCCCTCCTCCTCTGTGTGCGCTGCCGGCCCCTCCTCCTCTGTGTGCGCTGCCGGCCCCTCCTCCTCTGTGTGCGCTGCCGGCCCCTCCTCCTCTGTGTGCGCTGCCGGCCCCTCCTCCTCTGTGTGGGCTGCAGGCCCCTCCTCTGTGCGCGCTGCTGGCTCCTCCTCTGTGTGCGCTGTATGCTCCTCCTCTGTGTGCGCTGCCGGCCCCTCCTCCTCTGTGTGCGCTGCAGGCCCCTCCTCCTCTGTGTGTGCTGCAGGCCCTTCCTCCTCTGTGTGTGCTGCAGGCCCCTCCTCCTCTGTGTGCGCTGCAGGCCCCTCCTCCTCTGTGTGCGCTGCAGGCCCCTCCTCCTCTGTGTGCGCTGCAGGCCCCTCCTCCTCTGTGTGCGCTGCAGGCCCCTCCTCCTCTGTGTGCGCTGCAGGCCCTTCCTCCTCTGTGTTTGCTGCAGGCCCTTCTTCCTCTGTGTTTGCGCTGCAGGCCCTTCCTCCTCTGTGTGCGCTGCAGGCCCCTCCTCCTCTGTGTGCACTGCAGGCTCCTCTGTGTGCGCTGTAGGCTCCTCCTCTGTGTGCGCTGCCGGCTCCTCCTGCTCTGTGCGCTGCCGGCCCCTCCTCCTCTGTGTGCACTGCAGGCCCTTCCTTCTCTGTGTGCGCTGTAGGCTCCTCCTCAGTGTGCGCTGTAGGCTCCTCCTCTATGTACACTGCATGCCCCTCCTCTGTGTGCGCTGCAGGCCCCTCCTCTGTGCGCGCTGCAGGCCCCTCCTCTGTGCGCGCTGCAGGCCCCTCCTCTGTGCGCGCTGCTGGCTCCTCCTCCTCTGTGTGCGCTGCCGGCCACTCCTCCTCTGTGTGCGCTGCCGGACCCTCCTCCTCTGTGTGCGCTGTAGGCCCCTCCTCTGTGTGCGCTGTAGGCTCCTCCTCTGTGTGCGCTGTATGCTCCTCCTTTGTGTGCGCTGCCGGCCCCTCCTCCTCTGTGTGTGCTGCAGGCCCCTCCTCCTCTGTGTGCGCTGCAGGCTCCTCCTCTGTGTGCGCTGTAGGCTCCTCTGTGCGCTGTAGACTCCTCCTCTATGTGCGCTGCTGGCTCCTCCTCCTCTGTGTGCGCTGTAGGCTCCTCCTCTGTGTGCGCTGCTGGCCCCTCCTCCTCTGTGTGCGCTGCTGGCTCCTCCTGCTCTGTGCGCTGCCGGCCCCTCCTCCTCTGTGTGCGCTGCCAGCCCCTCCTCCTCTGTGTGCGCTGTAGGCTCCTCCTCTGTGTGCGCTGTATGCTCCTCCTTTGTGTGTGCGCTGCCGGCCCCTCCTCCTTTGTGTGCGCTGCCGGCCCCTTCTCCTCTGTGTGCACTGCAGGCCCTTCCTCCTCTGTTTGCGCTGCCGGCCCCTCCTCCTCTGTGTGTGCTGCCGGCCCCTCCTCCTCTGTGTGCGCTGCAGGCCCTTCCTCCTCTGTGTGCGCTGCTGGCCCCTCCTCTGTGTGCGCTGCCGGCTCCTCCTCTGTGTGCGCTGCCGGCCCCTCCTCCTCTGTGTGCGCTGCCGGCCCCTCCTCCTCTGTGTGCGCTGCCGGCCCTTCCTCCTCTGTGTGTGCTGCAGGCCCTTCCTCCTCTGTGTGCGCTGTAGGCTCCTCCTCTGTGTGCGCTGCAGACTCCTCCTCTGTGTGCGCTGCCGGCCCCTCCTCTGTGTGCGCTGCAGGCTCCTCCTCTGTGTGCGCTGCAGGCTCCTCCTCTGTGTGCGCTGCAGGCTCCTCCTCTTCTCTGTGCGTTGCAGGCCCCTCCTCTGTGTGCGCTGCAGGCCCTTCCTCCTCTGTGTGCGCTGCCGGCCCCTCCTCCTCTGTGTGCGCTGCAGACTCCTCCTCTGTTTGCGCTGCAGGCTCCTCCTCTGTGTGCGCTGTAGGCCCCTCCTCTGTGTGCGCTGTAGGCCCCTCCTCTGTGTGCGCTGTAGGCCCCTCCTCTGTGTGCGCTGTAGGCCCCTCCTCTGTGTGCGCTGTAGGCCCCTCCTCTGTGTGCGCTGTAGGCCCCTCCTCTGTGCGCTGCAGGCTCCTCTGTGCGCTGCAGGCTCCTCCTCTATGTGTGCTGTAGACTCCTCCTCTATGTGCGCTGCAGGCTCCTCCTCTGTGCACTGCAAGCTCCTCCTCTGTGTGCGCTGCCGGCTCCTCCTCTGTGTGCGCTGCCGGCCCCTCCTCCTCTGTGTACGCTGCCGGCCCCTCCTCCTCTGTGTACGCTGCCGGCCCCTCCTCCTCTGTGTACGCTGCCGGCCCCTCCTCCTCTGTGTACGCTGCCGGCTCCTCCTCCCTTGTGTTCTGTGTTTTATTTTGCTTCTTTGCATTGTTACTATAAGCCGCTCTGGTAACATTCATATTTACTATCCAATTCCCAGAAATCGCTTTCTGCCCCAATAGTCATGATGTTCACATCTATAAGAAGGATGGTGACAAATGGACCAAACTGCATGAGCTGAAGGAGCACAACGGCCAAGTGACGGGTAAGTTCCCCGAGTGCAGTGATGGTTCTTGTAGCGCTTTCCATGTGTTACTCACAGACCTCAGGGGTGCCAGCTACCCTGAGCGTACAAGGCTGCCCCTTACTCACATGCCCGGTACTGTACCCAGGGTAAGGAAAGAGAATTTACCCAAATACTAACGGGGAGTGCTGGAGAGGAGGGCACTCTTCTACATGTCTGGTGGTATTGTCTGCACATCTCAGAGATCGGCAGGGTTCTAGGAATCGCAATCACATCTAAACCAAACTATTTAATGTATCACAACCCAAAGTAGCCCATGAAGCCAAATATCTCCTTTTACTTCTGATGCTTAATGGAGCGAAAGGATTAATCCCTAAATATTGGAAGACACAACAAACCCCCTACGGGAGTGGAAGGTCCGGATTGGGGACCTGCTTCAGCTGGAAATATATCACTAGTATGAAAATAGGTAAAATCGAGACCCATGAAATTATGCTACTGATTTGGGAAAGCAAAGGCCTTGAATTTGGTTTTAAACCACACCTCCGCCCACCCACCCACTGGCAAAGTCACCCAGATTTAGTTTCCTCATCACATCTCCTTCCTCTACCTACTTTTAAGCGCACACACAAACTCCCTCCTCCCCTCCCCTCTACTTTTTGTTTTCTCTCTCCCGATCACGTCCTCCTTGTCCACTTCCTTCTATATCATCTATGACCTCCTTCACAAGCAAATACATCAGGTCCTCTTAAAGGTCATTTTTCAATGTGAAAAGAGAATTAGGATCAAAACTATCATTGTACTATTGATCTAGACCTGATGCAACATATATGTTTTCTCCTAGCGATATTAATAATACCAATGATATTTATGTTACAAAAAGAAAAATTTTATATAACAAGCTCAAATTTGATGGACTTGCAAGCCCCTCTCTTTCCAAAAGACTTTTGTTGTAACTTCTTTGAACTCCTCAAGGACTAAAGCTGTGCAACACGGCGGGGTTACCGTACACTTTTGACAGAGCAATGCCTTTGAGTGTACCTTCAATTTTGCCTTTGTAGTGTTGTACATTTAATTACAATAAAGCTTGTTTAAAAATAAAAAAAACACGTTGCTGCTATATCTGTCTATACTGTAACACAGTTCCGATATTAGACAAAGACAACAATTTATAATAGAGAAATATTTTGATGAACAAAAGATAGTCACGGTGCGTTTAGATAAAAATGAGGATTTGCAAACAAAATTATGCACTGTAAACAGACGAAAATAACAGAACCTATTCCTTTTTCAGCTCAGCTTTGTGCCTCCCATGTGAATGATGTTTTAAGTCACATTAAACATTAAATACATTTTTGGCTGAGGTCAGGTTGTAAGTCGGTTCACTTTCAAAGAAGGGCAAAGGATTATTACTTAGTACAGGCACATTTAATAATAATACATTTTTAGCTCAATCACTTTGGGGAACCAAGTGGATTATTTGATATCAGACATTGAAACATCACGGAATCCTTATATGAAGTTAGTTGTCCTGTAATTAAACTCACAGTTGGCTTGTGGATAAGATCACATCTCTTGGACAGCCTTGGTCATAAAAATGAAAATAAACCACCAATACATTTAAATTTAGATGGAATTTTAATTGCCCACCAGACCTTGTTGCAAGAAGGTAAATATCCTAACCCCACTGTTACAGATATTAGGAGGGTCTTCAACACCAAACAAATGGTTCCTAGGCACAAACTGGAGTCTTGAGTTGAGTCATGGGGGTAACTCACTGTACACTGAGCATCTTTGACTGATAAATAAATATATATTTATATTAGAGATACAAGAAATACCCCAGGATGAAGTGAGGAGGCAGGAGATTCTCTTGGTGAGATAAAGAATGAAGAGACAGAGAGGACTTGTGACTAAGGGCATTTTAGATATGAAGAGGGCCCAGACCGTAGCATTAGTAATAAATTAATTTCACTTACCTAACATTTTCCTCATCTAACTCTGTATTAACATCTTTCTCAATCTTGCAGTCCTCATCTCCTGTTTCTCAACCTCCTATCCTTCTAGATTGTAAGTTCCCTTCTAGATTGTAAGTTCCCACGGGGATAGGGCCCTCAATCCCTCCTGTATGTGTTTGTAAATTTTGTCCTGCTTGTATTGTTTAATTTAAATTAATTGTATCCATGGACAGCGCTGCGGAATATGTTGGCGCTTAATAAATAAAGTATAATAATAATAATTAGTAGATACAACAAGGAGGCAGAAAGCAGTATGGATTATACCAGGTGTCTAGGTACATTCATAGGGCTCGTGGCTGGATTTCTGGCTTTTTGTTCAACTGTCACTTGCTTTGTCTGCAGGTATAGACTGGGCCCCAGAGAGTAACCGCATTGTGACATGTGGAACAGACCGGAACGCCTACGTATGGACATTGAAGAACAACGTATGGAAACCTACCTTAGTCATTCTGAGGATCAACCGCGCTGCACGCTGTGTGAAGTGGTCACCCCGTGAGAACAAGTTTGCTGTGGGCAGCAGCTCCAGGCTCATCTCTATCTGCTACTTTGAGCAAGAGAATGACTGGTGAGTGTGACAATCCTTACATTTATTCTGTACATTGCAGGTTGGGTGTGGGTTTCGTTTGGTACTTTGAGGGGTAACAGCAAGATAAGGAAGATGTCAAACACTTCCAACAAGACCTATTTATCAAATTTAGAATAATGAGCACCTTTACGTGTCTGTGCTCACTACACCCTTCTCCTGGTTTACTACCAAAACTTCAAACTTGTTGCACTTGTCCGTTGCACAGCTCTGAAAATAACTCAAAAATAATTGCTACAAAAAAGCATTAGACTTTGGCCCTTGTTGTGTGAATGTGCAAATCTTGCTATGTGTTCCCTGCCTCTTATTGCTCCCAATGGAAGACAGACACCTATTATTTCTGATCTCTAACCCTCTATCCCCTATAATAGGTGGGTCTGCAAACACATAAAGAAACCTATTCGCTCCACCGTTCTCAGTCTAGACTGGCACCCTAATAACGTACTGCTGGCCGCTGGATCAAGTGACTTTAAGAGCAGGTAAAGTGAGAACATAAATAGATCAGAGGGTTTGATGTCCTGCCTGACATCAATAACTGGGTTTAATCCGTCTCTCTTTACAGGATTTTCTCTGCCTATATTAAGGAGGTGGAGGAGCGGCCTGCGCCTACACCATGGGGCAATAAGATGCCCTTTGGGGAGCTGATGTTTGAGTCAAGCAGCAACTGTGGATGGGTACACAGTGTCTGCTTCTCACACAGTGGGGACCGAATGGCCTGGGTGAGCCATGATAGCACTGTCTGCATCTCTGATGCCAACAAGAAGATGAGGTGAGATCCATGGCTTAGGGATAGCAATAGGTACTCATGAGAGGTCCAGGGCAGAGGGAGAACAAAGGGGTACTCATGATATCAAGAGTGAGAGACAACAAGGGGAACTCATGAGAGATCTAGGGCAGAGAGAGAGCAAGGGGTACTCATGTGATATCCATGGCTGAGGGATAGCAATAGGTACTCATGAGAGGTCCATGGTAAGAAAGAGAACAAGGGGTTATGTGAGATCCAGAGTGAGAGACAACAAGGGGAACTCATGAGAGATCTAGGGCAGAGAGAAAGCAAGGGGTACTCATTAGAGATCTGGAGCAGAGAGAGAGAGAGCAAATGGAACTCATGAGAGATCTGGGACAGAGAGAGAGTACAAGGGGAACTCATGAGAGGTCTGGGGCAGAGAGTGAGCAAGGGGTACTCATGAGAGATCTGAGGCAGAGAGAGAACAAAGGGGTACTCATGAGAGATCTGGGACAGAGAGAGAGAACAAGGGGAACTCATGAGAGATCTGGGGCAGAGAGAGAGAAAGGGGAACTCATGAGAGATCTGAGGCAGAGAGAGAAAGCAAGGGGAATTCATGAGAGATCATGGGCAGAGAGAGAGAGCAAGGGGTACTCATGAGAGATCTGGGGCAGAGAGAGAGAGCAAGGGGTACTCATGAGAGATCTGGGGCAGAGATAGAGAGAGAGCAAGGGGAACTCATGAGAAATCCAGGGCAGAGAGGGAGAAAGGGGAACTCATGAGAGATCTGGGCCAGATAGAGAGAGCAAGGGGATCTCATGAGAGATCTGGGGCAGAGAGAGAGAAAGGGGAACTCATGAGAGATCTGGGGCAGAGATAGAGAGAGAGCAAGGGGAACTCATGAGAAATCCAGGGCAGAGAGGGAGAAAGGGGAACTCATGAGAGATCCAGGGCAGAGAGAGAACAAGGTGAACTCATGAGAGATCTGGGGCAGAGAGAGAAAGCAAGGGGAACTCATGAGAGATCTGGGGCAGAGAGAGAAAGCAAGGGGAATTCATGAGAGATCTGGGGCAGAGAGTGAGAGCAAGGGGTACTCATGAGAGGTCTGGGGCATAGAGAGAGCAAAGGGGTACTCATGAGAGGTCTGGGACAGAGAGAGAGCAAAGAGGTACTCATGAGAGGTCTGGGGTAGAGAGAGAGAGCAAGGGGAACTCATGAGAGAACTGGGGCAGAGAGAGAGCAAGGGGAACTCATGAGAGATCTGGGGCAGAGAGAGAGCAAGGGGTACTCATGAGAGAACTGGGGCAGAGAGAGAGCAAGGGGAACTCATGAGAGGTCTGGGGCAGAGAGAGAGCAAGGGGTACTCATGAGAGGTCTGGGGCAGAGAGAGAGCAAGGGGAACTCATGAGAGAACTGGGGCAGAGAGAGAGCAAGGGGTACTCATGAGAGGTCTGGGGCAGAGAGAGAGCAAAGGGAACTCCTGAGAGATCTGGGGCAGAGAGAGAGAGAAAGGGGAACTCATGAGAGATCTGGGGCAGAGAGAGAGAGCAAGGGGAATTCATGAGAGATCTGGGGCAGAGAGAGAGAGCAAGGGGAATTCATGAGAGATCTGGGGCAGAGAGAGAGAGCAAGGGGAACTCATGAGAGATCTGGGGCAGAGAGAGAGTGAGGGGATCTCATGAGAGATCTGGGGCAGAGAGAGAGAAAGGGGAACTCATGAGAGATCTGGGGCAGAGAGAGAAAGCAAGGGGAATTCATGAGAGATCTGGGACAGAGAGAGAGAGCAAGGGGAACTCATGAGAGATCTGGGGCAGAGAGAGAGTGAGGGGAACTCATGAGAGATCTGGGGCAGAGAGAGAAAGCAAGGGGAATTCATGAGAGATCTGGGCCAGATAGAGAGAGCAAGGGGATCTCATGAGAGATCTGGGGCAGAGAGAGAAAGCAAGGGGATCTCATGAGAGATCTGGGGCAGAGAGAGAGAGCAAGGGGATCTCATGAGAGATCTGGGCCAGATAGAGAGAGCAAGGGGATCTCATGAGAGATCTGGGGCAGAGAGAGAGAGCAAGGTGTACTCATGAGAGATCTGGGACAGAGAGAGAGAAAGGGGAACTCATGAGAGATCTGGGCCAGATAGAGAGAGCAAGGGGAATTCATGAGTGATCTGGGGCAGAGAGAGAGAGCAAGGGGAACTCATGAGAGATCTGGGGCAGAGAGAGAGCAAGGTGTACTCATGAGAGATCTGGGGCAGAGAGAGAGAGCAAGGGGTACTCATAAGAGATCTGGGTCAGAGAGAGAGCAAGGGTTACTCATGAGAGGTCTGGGGCAGAGAGAGAGCAAAGGGGTACTCATGAGAGATCTGGGGCAGAGAGAGAGCAAGGGGATCTCATGAGAGATCTGGGGCAGAGAGAGAACAAAGGGGTACTCATGAGAGGTCTGGGGCAGAGAGAGAGCAAGGGGATCTCATGAGAGATCTGGGGCAGAGAGAGAACAAAGGGGAACTCATGAGAGGTCTGGGGCAGAGAGAGAACAAAGGGGTACTCATGAGAGGTCTGGGGCAGAGAGAGAGCAAGGGGAACTCATGAGAGGTCTGGGGCAGAGAGAGAACAAAGGGGAACTCATGAGAGGTCTGGGGCAGAGAGAGAACAAAGGGGAACTCATGAGAGGTCTGGGGCAGAGAGAGAACAAAGGGGAACTCATGAGAGGTCTGGGGCAGAGAGAGAACAAAGGGGAACTCATGAGAGGTCTGGGGCAGAGAGAGAACAAAGGGGAACTCATGAGAGGTCTGGGGCAGAGAGAGAACAAAGGGTTACTCATGAGAGATCTGGGGCAGAGAGAGAGCAAGGGGATCTCATGAGAGATCTGGGGCAGAGAGAGAACAAAGGGGTACTCATGAGAGGTCTGGGGCAGAGAGAGAAAGCAAGGGGAATTCATGAGAGATCTGGAGCAGAGAGAGAGAGCAATGGGTACTCATGAGAGGTCTGGGACAGAGAGAGAGCAAAGAGGTACTCATGAGAGGTCTGGGGTAGAGAGAGAGAGCAAAGAGGTACTCATGAGAGAACTGGGGCAGAGAGAGAGCAAGGGGTACTCATGAGAGGTCTGGGGCAGAGAGAGAGCAAGGGGAACTCTTGAGAGATCTGGTTGGGGCAGAGAGAGAGAGAAAGGGGAACTCATGAGAGATCTGGGGCAGAGAGAGAAAGCGAGGGGAACTCATGAGAGATCTGGGGCAGAGAGAGAGCAAGGGGAACTCTTGAGAGATCTGGTTGGGGCAGAGAGAGAGAGAAAGGGGAACTCATGAGAGATCTGGGGCAGAGAGAGAAAGCGAGGGGAACTCATGAGAGATCTGGGGCAGAGAGAGAGAGCAAGGGGAACTCATGAGAGATCTGGGGCAGAGAGAGAGCAAGGTTTACTCATGAGAGATCTGGGGCAGAGAGAGAGAGCAAGGTGTACTCATGAGAGATCTGGGGCAGAGAGAGAGAGCAAGGTGTACTCATGAGAGATCTGGGGCAGAGAGAGAGAGCAAGGTGTACTCATGAGAGATCTGGGGCAGAGAGAGAGAGCAAGGTGTACTCATGAGAGATCTGGGGCAGAGAGAGAGCAAGGGGTACTCATGAGAGATCTGGGGCAGAGAGAGAGAGCAAGGGGAACTCATGAGAGATCTGGGGCAGAGAGAGAGCAAGGTGTACTCATGAGAGATCTGGGGCAGAGAGAGAGCAAGGGGTACTCATGAGAGATCTGGGCCAGATAGAGAGAGCAAGGGGAATTCATGAGAGATCTGGGGCAGAGAGAGAGCAAGGGGAACTCATGAGAGATCTGGGGCAGAGAGAGAGAAAGGGGAACTCATGAGAGATCTGGGGCAGAGAGAGAGCAAGGTGTACTCATGAGAGATCTGGGGCAGAGAGAGAGAAAGGGGAACTCATGAGAGATCTGGGGCAGAGAGAGAGAGAGCAATGGGTACTCATGAGAGGTCTGGGACAGAGAGAGAGCAAAGAGGTACTCATGAGAGATCTGGGGCAGAGAGAGAGAGAAAGGGGAACTCATGAGAGATCTGGGGCAGAGAGAGAGAAAGGGGAACTCATGAGAGATCTGGGCCAGATAGAGAGAGCAAGGGGAATTCATGAGAGATCTGGGGCAGAGAGAGAGCAAGGGGAACTCATGAGACATCTGGGGCAGAGAGAGAGCAAGGTGTACTCATGAGAGATCTGGGGCAGAGAGAGAGAAAGGGGAACTCATGAGAAATCCAGGGTAGAGAGAGAGAAAGGGGAATTCATGAGAGTTCTGGGGCAGAGAGAGAGATTAAGGGGAACTCATGAGAGATCTGGGGTAGAGAGAGAGAGCAATGGGATCTCATGAGAGATCTGGGGCAGAGAGAGAGAAAGGGGTACTCATGAGAGATCTGGGGCAGAGAGAGAAAGCAAGGGGAATTCATGAGAGATCTGGGCCAGATAGAGAGAGCAAGGGGATCTCATGAGAGATCTGGGGCAGAGAGAGAGCAAGGGGAACTCATGAGAGATCTGGGGCAGAGAGAGAGAAAGGGGAACTCATGAGAAATCCAGGGCAGAGAGAGAGAAAGGGGAATTCATGAGAGTTCTGGGGCAGAGAGAGAGATTAAGGGGAACTCATGAGAGATCTGGGGTAGAGAGAGAGAGCAAGGGGATCTCATGAGAGATCTGGGGCAGAGAGAGAGAAAGGGGAACTCATGAGAGATCTGGGGCAGAGAGAGAAAGCAAGGGGAATTCATGAGAGATCTGGGCCAGATAGAGAGAGCAAGGGGATCTCATGAGAGATCTGGGGCAGAGAGAGAGCAAGGGGAACTCATGAGAGATCTGGGGCAGAGAGAGAGAAAGGGGAACTCATGAGAAATCCAGGGCAGAGAGAGAGAAAGGGGAACTCATGAGAGATCTGGGGCAGAGAGAGAGAGCAAGCGGAACTCATGAGAGATCTGGGGCAGAGAGAGAGCAAGGGGAACTCATGAGAGAACTGGGGCAGAGAGAGAGAAAGGGGAACTCATGAGAGATCTGGGGCAGAGAGAGAGCAAGGGGAACTCATGAGAGATCTGGGGCAGAGAGAGAGCAAGGGGAACTCATGAGAGATCTGGGGCAGAGAGAGATTAAGGGGAACTCATGAGAGATCTGGGACAAAGAGAGAGAGCAAGGGGTACTCATGAGAGATCTGGGGCAGAGAGAGAGCAAGGGGAACTCATGAGAGATCTGGTTGGGGCAGAGAGAGAAAGCAAGGGGTACTCATGAGAGGTCTGGGGCAGAGAGAGAACAAAGGGGAACTCATGAGAGGTCTGGGGCAGAGAGAGAGAGAACAAGGGGAACTCATGAGAGATCTGGGGCAGAGATAGTGCAAGGGGTACTCATGAGAGATCTGGGGCAGAGAGAGAGCAAGGGGAACTCATGAGAGATCTGGGGCAGAGAGAGAGCAAGGGGTACTCATGAGAGATCTGGGGCAGAGAGAGAACAAAGGGGAACTCATGAGAGGTCTGGGGCAGAGAGAGAGCAAGGGGTACTCAGAGATCTGGGGCTGAGAGAGAGCAAGGGGTACTCATGAGAGATCTGGGGCAGAGAGAGAGAGAACAAGGGGAACTCATGAGAGATCTGGGGCAGAGAGAGAGCAAGGGGTACTCAGAGATCTGGGGCTGAGAGAGAGCAAGGGGTACTCATGAGAGATCTGGGGCAGAGAGAGAGCAAGGGGAACTCATGAGAGATCTGGGGCAGAGAGAGAGCAAGGGGAACTCATGAGAGATCTGGGGCAGAGAGAGAGCAAGGGGTACTCATGAGAGATCTGGGGCAGAGAGAGAGCAAGGGGAACTCATGAGAGGTCTAGGGCAGAGAGAGAGCAAGGGGAACTCTTGAGAGGTCTGGGGCAGAGAGAGAGCAAAGGGAACTCATGAGAGATCTGGGGCAGAGAGAGAGCAAAGGGAACTCATAAGAGATCTGGGGCAGAGGGAGAGCAAGGGATACTCATGAGAGATCTGGGGCAGAGAGAGAGCAAAGGGAACTTATGAGAGATCTGGGGCAGAGAGAGAGAGCAAGGTGTACTCATGAGAGATCTGGGGCAGAGAGAGAGAGCAAGGTGTACTCATGAGAGATCTGGGGCAGAGAGAGAGCAAGGTGTACTCATGAGAGATCTGGGGCAGAGAGAGAGAGCAAGGTGTACTCATGAGAGGTCTGGGGCAGAGAGAGAACAAAGGGGAACTCATGAGAGGTCTGGGGCAGAGAGAGAACAAAGGGGAACTCATGAGAGGTCTGGGGCAGAGAGAGAACAAAGGGGAACTCATGAGAGGTCTGGGGCAGACAGAGAACAAAGGGGAACTCATGAGAGGTCTGGGGCAGAGAGAGAACAAAGGGGAACTCATGAGAGGTCTGGGGCAGAGAGAGAACAAAGGGGAACTCATGAGAGGTCTGGGGCAGAGAGAGAACAAAGGGGAACTCATGAGAGGTCTGGGGCAGAGAGAGAACAAAGGGGAACTCATGAGAGGTCTGGGGCAGACAGAGAACAAAGGGGAACTCATGAGAGGTCTGGGGCAGAGAGAGAACAAAGGGGAACTCATGAGAGGTCTGGGGCAGAGAGAGAACAAAGGGGAACTCATGAGAGGTCTGGGGCAGAGAGAGAACAAAGGGGAACTCATGAGAGGTCTGGGGCAGAGAGAGAACAAAGGGGAACTCATGAGAGGTCTGGGGCAGAGAGAGAACAAAGGGGAACTCATGAGAGGTCTGGGGCAGAGAGAGAACAAAGGGGAACTCATGAGAGGTCTGGGGCAGAGCGAGAACAAAGGGGAACTCATGAGAAGTCTGGGGCAGAGAGAGTGCAAAGGGGAACTCATGAGAGGTCTGGGGCAGAGAGAGAACAAAGGGGAACTCATGAGAGATCTGGTTGGGGCAGAGAGAGAACAAAGGGGAACTCATGAGAGGTCTGGGGCAGACAGAGAACAAAGGGGAACTCATGAGAGGTCTGGGGCAGAGAGAGAACAAAGGGGAACTCATGAGAGGTCTGGGGCAGAGCGAGAACAAAGGGGAACTCATGAGAGGTCTGGGGCAGAGCGAGAACAAAGGGGAACTCATGAGAGGTCTGGGGCAGAGAGAGAACAAAGGGGAACTCATGAGAGGTCTGGGGCAGAGAGAGAACAAAGGGGAACTCATGAGAGATCTGGGGCAGAGAGAGAGCAAGGGGTACTCATGAGAGATCTGGGGCAGAGAGAGAGCAAGGGGTACTCATGAGAGATCTGGGGCAGAGAGAGAGCAAGGGGTACTCATGAGAGGTCTGGGGCAGAGAGAGAGCAAGGGGTACTCATGAGAGGTCTGGGGCAGAGAGAGAGCAAGGGGTACTCATGAGAGGTCTGGGGCAGAGAGAGAGCAAGGGGTACTCATGAGAGATCTGGGGCAGAGGGAGAACAAGGGGTACTCATGAGAGATCTGGGGCAGAGGGAGAGCAAAAGGAACTCATGAGAAATCTGCGACAGAGATAGAGAGAGAGCAAGGGGAACTCATGAGAGATCTGGCGCAGAAAGAGAGAGCAAGGTGTACTCATGAGAGATCTGGGGCAGAGAGAGAGAGAGAGAGAGAGAGAGCAAGAGGAACTCATGAGAGGTCTAGGGCAGAGAGAGAGCAAGGGGTACTCTGAAAAGACTGGGGAATATAAACAATATAACCAAGGGGGGAGAGAGGGTGAAGAATACACAGCAGCTAGTGAGAATGCGTCATTGGTGCACAGGAGAAAGTAGGAGAGAGGAGGGTAAAGAGTATTTGGAAGATGTTCAGCAGAGAGAGAGACTGAGAGGTGTGCAGAAGAGATCCACTGGAAAGAGGGGATGGAGATATCTGGTGCGGGGTACATGGGAGAGATCATGTACACACTGAGGATGAGGGTATATAGGTGAGATCATGTACACACGGAGGATGAGGGTATACAGGTGAGATCATGTACACAGTGAGGATGAGGGTATATGGGTGAGATCATGTACACACTGAGGATGAGGGTATATAGGTGAGATCATGTACACACTGAGGATGAGGGGTATATAGGTGAGATCATGTACACACTGAGGATGAGGGTATATAGGTGAGATCATGTACACACTGAGGATGAGGGGTATATAGGTGAGATCATGTACACACTGAGGATGAGGGTATATAGGTGAGATCATGTACACACTGAGGATGAGGGTATATAGGTGAGATCATGTACACACTGAGGATGAGGGTATATAGGTGAGATCATGTACACACTGAGGATGTGGGTATATAGGTGAGATCATGTACACACTGAGGATGAGGGATATACAGGTGAGATCATGTACACACTGAGGATGAGGGTATATAGGTGAGATCATGTACACACTGAGGATGAGGGTATATAGGTGAGATCATGTACACACTGAGGATGAGGGTATACGGGTGAGATCATGTACACACTGAGGATGAGGGTATATAGGTGAGATCATGTACACACTGAGGATGAGGGTATATAGGTGAGATCATGTATACACTGAGGATGAGGGTATATAGGTGAGATCATGTAAACACTGAGGATGAGGGTATATAGGTGAGATCATGTACACACTGAGGATGAGGGTATATAGGTGAGATCATGTACACAGTGAGGATGAGGGGATATAGGTGAGATCATGTACACACTGAGGATGAGGGAATATAGGTGAGATCATGTACACACTGAGGATGAGGGGATATAGGTGAGATCATGTACACACTGAGGATGAGGGTATATAGGTGAGATCATGTACACACTGAGGATGAGGGTATATAGGTGAGATCATGTACACACTGAGGATGAGGGTATATAGGTGAGATCATGTACACACTGAGGATGAGGGGTATATAGGTGAGATCATGTACACACTGAGGATGAGGGGTATATAGGTGAGATCATGTACACACTGAGGATGAGGGGTATACAGGTGAGATCATGTACACACTGAGGATGAGGGTATATAGGTGAGATCATGTACACAGTGAGGATGAGGGGTATATAGGTGAGATCATGTACACACTGAGGATGAGGGTATATAGGTGAGATCATGTACACACTGAGGATGAGGGGATATAGGTGAGATCATGTACACACTGAGGATGAGGGTATATAGGTGAGATCATGTAAACACTGAGGATGAGGGTATATAGGTGAGATCATGTACACACTGAGGATGAGGGTATATAGGTGAGATCATGTACACAGTGAGGATGAGGGGATATAGGTGAGATCATGTACACACTGAGGATGAGGGAATATAGGTGAGATCATGTACACACTGAGGATGAGGGGATATAGGTGAGATCATGTACACACTGAGGATGAGGGTATATAGGTGAGATCATGTACACACTGAGGATGAGGGTATATAGGTGAGATCATGTACACACTGAGGATGAGGGTATATAGGTGAGATCATGTACACACTGAGGATGAGGGGTATATAGGTGAGATCATGTACACACTGAGGATGAGGGGTATATAGGTGAGATCATGTACACACTGAGGATGAGGGGTATACAGGTGAGATCATGTACACACTGAGGATGAGGGTATATAGGTGAGATCATGTACACAGTGAGGATGAGGGGTATATAGGTGAGATCATGTACACACTGAGGATGAGGGTATATAGGTGAGATCATGTACACACTGAGGATGAGGGGATATAGGTGAGATCATGTACACACTGAGGATGAGGGTATATAGGCGAGATCATGTACACACTGAGGATGAGGGTATATAGGCGAGATCATGTACACACTGAGGATGAGGGTATATAGGCGAGATCATGTACACACTGAGGATGAGGGTATATAGGTGAGATCATGTACACACTGAGGATGAGGGGTATATAGGTGAGATCATGTACACACTGAGGATGAGGGGTATATAGGTGAGATCATGTACACACTGAGGATGAGGGTATATAGGTGAGATCATGTACACACTGAGGATGAGGTTATATGGGTGAGATCATGTACACACTGAGGATGAGGTTATATGGGTGAGATCATGTTCACACTGAGGATTAGGGTATATAGGTGAGATCATGTACACACTGAGGATGAGGGTATATAGGTGAGATCATGTACACACTGAGGATGAGGGTATATAGGTGAGATCATGTACACACTGAGGATGATGTTATACGGGTGAGATCATGTACACACTGAGGATGAGGTTATACGGGTGAGATCATGTACACACTGAGGATGAGGGGATATAGGTGAGATCATGTACACACTGAGGATGAGGTTATACGGGTGAGATCATGTACACACTGAGGATGAGGGTATATAGGTGAGATCATGTACACACTGAGGATGAGGGTATATAGGTGAGATCATGTACACACTGAGGATGAGGGGTATATAGGTGAGATCATGTACACACTGAGGATGAGGGTATATAGGTGAGATCATGTACACACGGAGGATGAGGGTATATAGGTGAGATCATGTACACACGGAGGATGAGGGTATATAGGTGAGATCATGTACACACGGAGGATGAGGGTATATAGGTGAGATCATGTACACAGTGAGGATGAGGGTATATAGGTGAGATCATGTACACAGTGAGGATGAGGGTATATAGGTGAGATCATGTACACACTGAGGATGAGGGTATATAGGTGAGATCATGTACACACTGAGGATGAGGGTATATAGGTGAGATCATGTACACACTGAGGATGAGGGTATATAGGTGAGATCATGTACACACTGAGGATGAGGGTATATAGGTGAGATCATGTACACACTGAGGATGAGGGTATATAGGTGAGATCATGTACACACGGAGGATGAGGGTATATAGGTGAGATCATGTACACACGGAGGATGAGGGTATATAGGTGAGATCATGTACACACGGAGGATGAGGGTATATAGGTGAGATCATGTACACAGTGAGGATGAGGGTATATAGGTGAGATCATGTACACAGTGAGGATGAGGGTATATAGGTGAGATCATGTACACACTGAGGATGAGGGTATATAGGTGAGATCATGTACACACTGAGGATGAGGGTATATAGGTGAGATCATGTACACACTGAGGATGAGGGTATACAGGTGAGATCTTTTACACACTGAGGATGAGGTTATACAGGTGAGATCATGTACACACTGAGGATGAGGGTATATAGGTGAGATCATGTACACACTGAGGATGAGGGTATATAGGCGAGATCATGTACACACTGAGGATGAGGGTATATAGGCGAGATCATGTACACACTGAGGATGAGGGTATATAGGTGAGATCATGTACACACTGAGGATGATGTTATACGGGTGAGATCATGTACACACTGAGGATGAGGGTATATAGGTGAGATCATGTACACACTGAGGATGAGGGTATATAGGTGAGATCATGTACACACTGAGGATGAGGGGATATAGGTGAGATCATGTACACACTGAGGATGAGGGGTATATAGGTGAGATCATGTACACACTGAGGATGAGGGTATATAGGTGAGATCATGTACACACTGAGGATGAGGGTATATAGGTGAGATCATGTATACACTGAGGATGAGGGGTATATAGGTGAGATGATGTACACACTGAGGATGAGGGTATATAGGTGAGATCATGTACACACTGAGGATGAGGGGTATATAGGTGAGATGATGTACACACTGAGGATGAGGGTATATAGGTGAGATCATGTACACACTGAGGATGAGGGGATATAGGTGAGATCATGTACACACTGAGGATGAGGGTATATAGGTGAGATCATGTACACATATTGCACTATAAGTTCCTTTATAAATTATTCTCCCTGCACTTTCAGGATCGCCAGTTTGAACACGGATAACTTACCGTTCCTGTGTCTGACCTTCATCACAGAGAATAGTCTGGTGGCTGCTGTAAGTTCACTAGCTGATCTATTAGACGTTATAAGGTTAAATGCTCGTGTGGTGCAGTATTAAGAACCTATCTGTGTGAGAGGACGGGGCGGTGACACCTGTGAAGTGACCTCAGGTGTTTTCTGTCTCTCGGATGATCAGTCAGTGTGTCTTGTCTTGCCAGGGTCATGACTGCTATCCTGTACTCTATGTGTACGATGAGGCCCAGGGGACCCTGAGCTTCGGGGGAAGACTGGATGTCCCCAAGCAAAGCTCCCAGAGGGGAATGACCGCCAGAGAGCGATTCCAGAATCTGGACAAGAAGGCCAGCTCTGACGTCAACAACGTGAGCCTGGATTCCTTACACAAGAACAGCATCAGGTGAGGATGGTGGGAGGCGATTAAATAAATGCACAGAATTACAGCATCATATAGAGCAGGTTCTTCCAACTTTTTTTCCTAAGACCCAGTGCCATGATACCACTGGCTGTCGCAAACCCTATTATAGGCTAGGTCTGAAATTTCTGAAGTAATATAAAAAGCAAGAAAGCTGAAATTTTGGACAAAGTGACTAAAATGTGTGCGTACTTTATTCCTGATTGTAGTCAAACGTGAAAGTGTTGTAAATGGTAATAACACAACACACATACCATAATCTCTCATACAACACACCCTGCACTCTCATACAACACACATACCATAATCTCTCATACAACACACCCTGCACTCTCATACAACACACATACCATAATCTCTCATACAACACACATACCATAATCTCTCATACAACACACCCTGCACTCTCATACAACACACATACCATAATCTCTCATACAACACACCCTGCACTCTCATACAACACACATACCATAATCTCTCATACAACACACATACCATAATCTCTCATACAACACACCCCGCACTCTCATACAACACACATACCATAATCTCTCATACAACACACCCCGCACTCTCATACAACACACATACCATAATCTCTCATACAACACACATACCATAATCTCTCATACAACACACCCTGCACTCTCATACAACACACATACCATAATCTCTCATACAACACACATACCATAATCTCTCATACAACACACATACCATAATCTCTCATACAACACACCCTGCACTCTCATACAACACACATACCATAATCTCTCATACAACACACATACCATAATCTCTCATACAACACACATACCATAATCTCTCATACAACACACATACCATAATCTCTCATACAACACACATACCATAATCTCTCATACAACACACCCTGCACTCTCATACAACACACATACCATAATCTCTCATACAACACACATACCATAATCTCTCATACAACACACATACCATAATCTCTCATACAACACACCCTGCACTCTCATACAACACACCCTGCACTCTCATACAACACACATACCATAATCTCTCATACAACACACCCTGCACTCTCATACAACACACATACCATAATCTCTCATACAACACACATACCATAATCTCTCATACAACACACATACCATAATCTCTCATACAACACACCCTGCACTCTCATACAACACACATACCATAATCTCTCATACAACACACCCTGCACTCTCATACAACACACATACCATAATCTCTCATAAAACACACCCTGCACTCTCATACAACACACATACCATAATCTCTCATACAACACACATACCATAATTTCTCATACAACACACCCTGCACTCTCATACAACACACATACCATAATCTCTCATACAACACACCCTGCACTCTCATACAACACACATACCATAATCTCTCATACAACACACATACCATAATTTCTCATACAACACACATACCATAAACTCTCATACAACACACCCCGCACTCTCATACAACACACATACCATAATCTCTCATACAACACACCCCGCACTCTCATACAACGCACATACCATAATCTCTCATACAACACACCCCGCACTCTCATACAACACACATACCATAATTTCTCATACAACACACATACCATAATCTCTCATACAACACACCCCGCACTCTCATACAACACACATACCATAATCTCTCATACAACACACATACCATAATCTCTCATACAACACACATACCATAATCTCTCATACAACACACATACCATAAACTCTCATACAACACACCCCGCACTCTCATACAACGCACATACCATAATCTCTCATACAACACACATACCATAAACTCTCATACAACACACCCTGCACTCTCATACAACGCACATACCATAATTTCTCATACAACACACATACCATAATCTCTCATACAACACACATACCATAATCTCTCATACAACACACATACCATAAACTCTCATACAACACACCCTGCACTCTCATACAACACACATACCATAATCTCTCATACAACACACATACCATAAACTCTCATACAACACACCCTGCACTCTCATACAACACACATACCATAATCTCTCATACAACACACATACCATAATCTCTCATACAACACACATACCATAGTCTCTCATACAACACACCCCGCACTCTCATACAACGCACATACCATAATTTCTCATACAACACACATACCATAATCTCTCATACAACACACATACCATAGTCTCTCATACAACACACCCCGCACTCTCATACAACACACATACCATAATCTCTCATACAACACACCCCGCACTCTCATACAACACACATACCATAATCTCTCATACAACACACCCCGCACTCTCATACAACACACATACCATAATCTCTCATACAACACACCCCGCACTCTCATACAACACACATACCATAAACTCTCATACAACACACCCCGCACTCTCATACAACACACATACCATAATCTCTCATACAACACACCCCGCACTCTCATACAACGCACATACCATAAACTCTCATACAACACACCCCGCACTCTCATACAACACACATACCATAATCTCTCATACAACACACATACCATAATCTCTCATACAACACACATACCATAATCTCTCATACAACACACATACCATAATCTCTCATACAACACACCCGCACTCTCATACAACACACATACCATAATCTCTCATACAACACACCCGCACTCTCATACAACACACATACCATAAACTCTCATACAACACACATACCATAATCTCTCATACAACACACCCCGCACTCTCATACAACACACATACCATAATCTCTCATACAACACACATACCATAAACTCTCATACAACACACATACCATAAACTCTCATACAACACACCCCACACTCTAATACAATACACAACACATACAATAAACTCTTATACAACACATGTACCATACACTCTCATACGACACACACATACAATAAACTCTCATACAACACAACCGCACTCTCTTATACAACACACTCAAACTCTCATACAACACACTCAAACTCTCATACAACACACACCAGACACTCTCATACGACACACACATACAATAAACTCTCATACAACACACTCTCACGACACAGACATACAATAAACTCTCATACAACACACTCTCACGACACAGACAATAAACTCTCATACAACTCACACATACAATAAACTCTCATACAACACACACACTCATATGACACACACATACAATAAACTCTCATACAACACACTCTCACGACACAGACAATAAACTCTCATACAACTCACACATACAATAAACTCTCATACGACACACACACTCATACAACACACACACTCATATGACACACACATACAATAAACTCTCATACAACACACACACTCATATGACACACACATACAATAAACTCTCATACGACACACACATACAATAAACTCTCATACGACACACACACTCATATGACACACACACATACAATAAACTCTCATACGACACACACACTCATACAACACACACACTCATATGACACACACATACAATAAACTCTCATACAACTCACACATACAATAAACTCTCATACAACACACACACTCATATGACACACACATACAATAAACTCTCATACGACACACACACTCATACAACACACACACTCATATGACACACACATACAATAAACTCTCATACAACACACACACTCATATGACACACACATACAATAAACTCTCATACGACACACACACTCATACAACACACACACTCATATGACACACACATACAATAAACTCTCATACAACACACACACTCATATGACACACACATACAATAAACTCTCATACAACACACATTGTGCATGTTTCACTGCATAGGTTGTTATAATTATGCAGGTAACACTGGGGCTCAGCTGGATCCATAGCAAACCTTGGTTTTACTAACACTTCTCTCTTTCTGCAGCCAAATCTCTGTTGTGAGTGGCGGGAAGGCCAAATGTACTAAATTCTGCACCACAGGGATGGATGGCGGTGTGTGCATTTGGGACGTGAAGGTAAAGAGGTGCTGGGGGGGTCACAGAACCATATGACTGCTTTACCAGACCTTGGGGGCAGGTCCTGTTTATTAATGAGGTCCAAAAGCTTATGTAGTAATGTGCATGGGCCCTGGAAATAAACTGCCCACAGTCACCTCTGGTATTTATTTAAAGGGACAGTCTAGCCCAAAATAAACTTTCATGATTCAGATAGGGCATGTCATTTTAAACAACTTTCCAATTTACTTCTATTATCTAATTTGCTTTGTATTCTTAGTTGAAAGCTAAACCTAGGTAGGCTCATATGCTAATTTCTTAGACCTTGAAGGCCGCCTCTAATCTGAAAGCATTTTGACAGTTTTTCACCACTAGAGGACATTAGTTCATGTGTTTCATATACATAACATTGAGCTCACGCACGTGGAGTTACCTAGGAGCCAGCACTGACTGACTAAAATGCAAGTCTGTCAAAAGAACTGAAATAAGGGGGCAGTCTGCAGAGGTTTAGATACAAGGTAAATGCAGAGGTAAAACTTATATTAAAAGGGACAGTCAACACCAGAATTTTTGTTGTTTAAAAAGATAGATAATCCCTTTATTACTCATTCCCCAGTTTTGCATAAACAACAGTTATATTAATAGACTTTTTACCTCTGTGATTACCTTGTATCTAAGCCTCTGCAGACTGCTCCTTATCTCAGTTATATTAATACACTTTTTACCTCTGTAATTACCTTGTATCTAAGCCTCTGCAGACTGCTCCTTATCTCAGTTATATTAATATACTTTTTACCTCTGTGAGTACCCTGTATCTAAACCCCTGCAGACTGCTCCTTATCTCAGTTATATTAATACACTTTTTACCTCTGTGATTACCTTGTATCTAAGCCTCTGCAGACTGCTCCTTATCTCAGTTATATTAATACACTTTTTACCTCTGTGATTACCTTGTATCTAAGCCTCTGCAGACTGCTCCTTATCTCAGTTATATTAATACACTTTTTACCTCTGTGATTACCTTGTATCTAAGCCTCTGCAAACTGCCCCCTTATTTCAGTTCTTTTGACAGACTTGCAATTTTAGTCAATCAGTGCTCACTCCTAAGAGCTTAATGTGCATGAGCTCAATGTTATCTATATGAAACACATGAACTAATGCCCTCTAGTGGTGAAAACTGTCAAAATGCTTTCAGATTAGAGGCGGCCTTCAAGGTCTAAGAAATAGCATATGAACTTCCTAGGTTTAGCTTTCAACTAAGAATACCAAGAGAACAAAGCGAATTTGGTGGTAAAAGTAAATTGGAAAGTTGTTTAAAATTACATGCCCTATCTGAATCATGAAAGTTTATTTTGGACTTGACTGTGCCTTTAATATAACAGTGTTGGTTATGCAAAACTGGGTAATAAAGGGATGATCTATCTTTTTAAACAACAACAGTACTGGTGTAGACTGTCCCTTTAACATGAGGGTGAGAGATATGTGATCAGTAACAGATGAAATGACAGTTATTAGATAAACAGCTCTAGGAGAGCAATAGAAGGAAACGTTTCTACTGGCGTAGTCAGCCAGGTGGCACTCAGTGCAGTAACAAGGTGTTGCTCTGTTTGTTCCTAGAGCCTGGAATCCGCCATGAAGGATCTGAAGATAAAATGATGTGGAGGGAGCTGCTGGCCTGTAGCTTTAGCGCTTTATGCTTCTTCTTTCTATGCAGCACATGACAGTCTGAGCTTGTAAAGGTCAGAACCCTCCAGCACTTCAAGCAACCGCAAAGAAGGACCAAAATTTTCAGATTATGCTGGTCATAAAAATCATTTGCTTTTATTAAATACAAATTTGATTTTTTGTACCGAATAAATGACTCGTTATTTCTAATTTAACTACAAAACAATCTCAGGTGCTCTGGGCCCTGTGTGGCGGCAAATAGACTGCGCTGCTTTGGGCTTCTAAACTACAGATTAACAGAGACATTAACCCCCTCTTGCGTTTGTGTAAAACCTGTGCTTTAAATCACTGTAAATGAACTAAACCGGCTGTTTGATTAGTAGCATTTCCTGGTTGCAGAATTTGCTCGAAAGGGACGGTCAAGTCCAAAATAAAGTTTCATGATTCAGATAGGGCATGTAATTTAAACAATTTTCCAATTTACTTTTATCGCAAATTTTGCTTTGTTTTCTTGGTATTCTTAGTTGAAAGCTAAACCTGGGTGTGGCTCATATAATAATTTCTTAGACCTTGAAAGCTGCCTCTTTTGTTAATGCATTTTGACATTTTTTTTAACCACTAGAGGGTGTTCATTCATGTGTGTCATATAGATAACAACACTGTGCTCACGCACGTGAAGTTACTTAGGAGCCAGCACTAAAATACAAGTCTATCAAAAGAACTGAAATAAGGGACAGTTTGCCGAGGCTTAGGTACAAAATAATCAGAGGTAAAAAATGTGTCAATATAACTGTGTTGGTTATGCAAAACTAGGGAATGGGTAATAAAGGGATTATATCCTTAAAAACAATAAAAATGATGGTGTAGACTGTCCCTTTAAGTCTTTCTGGGGAGCATGGTATAATGTCCTTTTAAGTGTGCATACATGGGGCTACCATACTCATGTATACAGTTACAGCCATATGGGTATTCTGTCCAAAATCAAATGCAACAGAAGTGCATGAGCCATATATACACATACGATAACCCAATGCGTGTACTTACCAGCCGCTAGCTATCTCCGTAGTTGTAACAGCACTGACCATCTTCCCTGTAACTCCATTAGGGGGTTGGGACAATTTCCCACATGCCAGAGAGGGCTGCAATGCATGTTTTACAGTCCTCACTGGATTCCAAGGGCTTAACGCTAGTGCCACCTGTCTAAAGATTTGTCATTGTAGAACTGTGACATTATGGATGGCGAGATCTTGGTACACTCTGCACTTTATCCTTGATACTGTGCCCACCAGTGTCTGCATTTGTGCCCTCTGCAGGTGACAATATACACAGTGTGTGTGTGCACAGAAACTACACGTCACTTATTTATTACTCTGCAATTTATGCCACACTGGATACATTTGTAGGAAAAGTGGAACAGCTTTATTCAGCCATTACAGTAGACAACCTCAAACTTGGCCCTCCAGAGGTTTTGGAATTAGATTTCCCATGATGCTCAGGCAGCACATCAGCTGGCTGAGCATCATGGGAAATGTAGTTCCAAAACCTCTGGAGGGCCAAGTTTGAGGTTGTCTACATTACAGCATAATGTCCGATTAAAGTTTTTTTTTTTTTTTACAAAGCAGTGCAGCATACTTTATACATTGTTTTATATGCTTGGGGATACTGGCACCCTACATTGTGACTCATTGTCTCAGCTGCTCTTGGAGACCGGATACATTTGTCCTTGACCCTTAAGGGTGACAGCAACCCTGAAAACAGTCTTTTTAAAAATATATATATGGGTCAAACAAGGTTTGTTGTTTGTTTTAATTTAAGTTTAATCAGCCAAATATACAGTTATCTAGTTCTGTGGACTTTATAGATGGTGGCGTCAGGAAGTTCTGAACCAGAATGCACCCCAATATGAGAGGCGCCAAGTATACATTCATATCAAACTATAGCAGTTGTGACCGTCAGAGGTGAATTCATTCGTTTCCCGCACATGATGTTACAAATCTCATTCACTAGTGTATAAAAGTCAGTTTGACAATAAGCACCAAAGGATAAACGCAGGAAACTGCTCCATGTAAAGGAACACATCTCCATATTGTCCGTCTGAAAGCTGAAATGCACCCGCCCTGGCCAGTAGCTCTTTAAACAACACACAATCTAACCTCCTAATACATAAAATACAAGACATCAGGCACAAGTTCAGGAGCCGATTTTACACTTTTCCTGCACAAATGAGTTCTTATGGGATGACAGCCTAAAGAACATCAGCTCCAAAATAGGGGAGAGATTCAATGACAACAGGAACTTGCTTTGGTTTAACCGGCAAGCATGGGCTGGGATCATTTGGAAGAAACTTTACTACTAAGACCCTTTCTGAACGTACCTGACCAAGTCCCCTTAAGCAGTACAACCCTAAACTCACGCTATACGACAAGCCACACACAGCAGAGACCCTAAGCGCACGGACATTCTTATTACGTTGTATTTCCAGTTGCTTACTACAGACCCAATCAATGAATAAAAATGTCCAGCGCAGACATCCTGTGATTACACGTGAGGCTTCCCTGGGCATTTGACAATGTGTCACATCCACCAGATACAAACTGAATCTGGTCCCCCAACTGGATATTTTGCATCAAGACACTAACATTAGTTACACGGAATTTGTAAAAAGGGGGCGGGGAATAGCTTGTGCTCAGGGCTGGGATTTATGTAAATCCCAGATCCAATAAAAATAAACAACTTTCATTCCAAATGTAAACTTTATTCCCTCCCACCAGGATTCCAAATCCGCAAACACTCAGCAACCTAATGCGCACTAAGTGTGTTCAGTCTCTGCCCGCTCTGTGTCCCTGGTCCGGGATCTGTGCAGACACAAAGGGGTGCTCTGGGGCGTATGGGGTAAGCCAGGAGGCAGTTAGTCTATGAGCGGTTTGACAGCACGGGCCCAGGGATGCACTCCAGTAGCTGCTGCTTGGCGGTGAATAGGCGATTAGTTCAGAGACATCGACTGTATGCCTTTGGTGGACGTGGCCGTTGTGTCTTTCACTGCAATGTAAAATAAACAGTCAGTTCACTTATCTGATTATGGTGCACAAGAGCTCTGCTAGAAAAACTAAGTGGGCAAGGTGTGCGATTAGGAAAGGGGAAGAGCGTGCAAGTTTAAGAAACAAGGTGACAGATGGGAAGAGGCATGCAAGGTTAGATTTTCTGTATGTGTATACCTCGGGGGCGGGTGTGTGCGCATGCTCAGGTACGTAAGGTTAGCCTATGTGTATACCTCGGGGGCGGGTGTGTGCGCATGCTCAGGTACGTAAGGTTAGCCTATGTGTATACCTCGGGGGCGGGTGTGTGCGCATGCTCAGGTACGTAAGGTTAGCCTATGTGTATACCTCGGGGGCGGGTGTGTGCGCATGCTCAGGTACGTAAGGTTAGCCTATGTGTATACCTCGGGGGCGGGTGTGTGCGCATGCTCAGGTACGTAAGGTTAGCCTATGTGTATACCTCGGGGGCGGGTGTGTGCGCATGCTCAGGTACGTAAGGTTAGCCTATGTGTATACCTCGGGGGCGGGTGTGTGCGCATGCTCAGGTACGTAAGGTTAGCCTATGTGTATACCTCGGGGGCGGGTGTGTGCGCATGCTCAGGTACGTAAGGTTAGCCTATGTGTATACCTCGGGGGCGGGTGTGTGCGCATGCTCAGGTACGTAAGGTTAGCCTATGTGTATACCTCGGGGGCGGGTGTGTGCGCATGCTCAGGTACGTAAGGTTAGCCTATGTGTGTACCGCAGGGGACGGGGTGTGCGCATGCTCAGGTACGTAAGGTTAGCCTATGTGTATACCTCGGGGGCGGGTGTGTGCGCATGCTCAGGTACGTAAGGTTAGCCTATGTGTATACCTCGGGGGCGGGTGTGTGCGCATGCTCAGGTACGTAAGGCTAGCCTATGTATATATGTGTGTACCGCAGGGGACGGGGTGTGCGCATGCTCAGGTACGTAAGGTTAGCCTATGTGTATACCTCGGGGGCGGGTGTGTGCGCATGCTCAGGTACGTAAGGTTAGCCTATGTGTATACCTCGGGGGACAGGTGTGTGCATGCTCAGGTACGTAAGGTTAGCCTATGTGTATACCTCGGGGGCGGCTGTGTGCGCATGCTCAGGTACGTAAGGTTAGCCTATGTGTGTACCTCGGGGCGGGTGTGTGCGCATGCTCAGGTACGTAAGGTTAGCCTATGTGTATACCTCGGGGGCGGGTGTGTGCGCATGCTCAGGTACGTAAGGTTAGCCTATGTGTATACCTCGGGGGCGGGTGTGTGCGCATGCTCAGGTACGTAAGGTTAGCCTATGTGTATACCTCGGGGCGGGTGTGTGCGCATGCTCAGGTACGTAAGGTTAGCCTATGTGTATACCTCGGGGGCGGGTGTGTGCGCATGCTCAGGTACGTAAGGCTAGCCTATGTATATATGTGTGTACCGCAGGGGACGGGGTGTGCGCATGCTCAGGCACGTAAGGTTAGCCTATGTGTATACCTCGGGGGACGGGTGTGTGCATGCTCAGGTACGTAAGGTTAGCCTATGTGTATACCTCGGGGGACGGGTGTGTGCATGCTCAGGCTAAGATGGGAAGGTTTCCTGACAAGAGTAAAAAGGGGAGTAAAAGGGACATGAAACCCATTTTTTCTTTCTTTCCCGATTTAGATAGAAAAAAGAATTTAATTTTTTAAAATTTTCCAAATAACTTCTATTATCTAATTTACTTTATTCTTTTGGTATCCTTTGTTGAAGTAGCAGCAATGCACTACTGTTGGCCAATAGCCACTGACAAACATATGCCACCAATCAGCAGCTTCTGTAACTATCTAGGTATACTTTCAACAAAGAACAAAATAAATGAAATAAATGGCTGCACCCTGTGTGTCCCTTTAAAGACAATAAGGAAGTCTTATCTGCTCATGTCGTGCGTTAAGCTGTCCTCACTCACATTTCTTTTCTTCTTCCTTTTTCTTTGCCGCCTCCTCCCTCTGTTTGCGGATTATCGCTAGTCGCGCCAGGTCGGCCTTTGCTTGGTCAGTTTTTCCTGCTAAATGCATCTTCATGTAGCGCTCTTTTGCTTTCTGCTTCTCAATTTCTTCCCTGTGACAAAGACAAAATACAAGTGATTGTGTGAATAAAAATGTAAGTACCGCTGCGCAGTAACAGCCGCCAGAACATACGCAGATCTGAGCTCACAGGGAAGGACAAATGCAGAGACTGCAGAATACACAGAGCAGGCACGAGGGGCCACAATACAGAGAACAGGACGTCCCAGAGACACAGAACCAATTACCTCTCTCTACGCGAAAGCTCCTTAGGCCGCTCCAGATCGATATTAGTGACCTTCTTGGATGACTGTGGTAACCGGTTAGGATTCTCTATATCTATCAGACCTTCCACTCCTTTACGCTTTGCCTGAAACACACAATTTACAGAGCGTTCACAGCGACGGCATGAAAGTTCTTATGCCTCATATTGTGGGCGTTCATTTGCGTTAGTCACAATATCCTGAGCTCCGTAAGAATCCTGACACCTAGAGGGAACCCAGCAGCGTGCAGTTTATACGGCAACAATACGTAACACACCTGATAGTCTTCATCATCGTCCTCGTCACTGTCATCTGAATTCGGCTCCTTCTTCTCCTTCGTGGGATCTCCAGCAGCGCCTCCTTCACCAAACTCCTCATCCTGCGAGCGAAGGAAAAGTTAGGGGACATGTGGGGATTGTTAGTGTTGCAGGGAGCAGTATGGTGTCATTTACCACTAATCTATTTAAAGGAATAGTACTGTACATTTCGTCTGCCCTTAATGGGATTCCAATTACTTGTTATACCAGCTGTAGAGTATAAAATGTGTAGGAAATTGCCCATTTAGGTTTATTTTTGTATATAAATTAGCTGTTTTTGTTCATAGAAAATGCAGTCAATTTAAATGGACTGAGCTTGCAGACAGAGCAGATTTAATTAGTTTATCTATTTATTTTTGTCTATACATAAAAATCCAATACTTAGAGAAAGCAATAAAAAAATTCACATTAATCTGTCACTCTAACCCACACTGGGCTGCTGTTGATTCTTGCAAAATCAGCTATTTCAAATGACAAAATAAAAAAAGGTAAATTAACTCTTTGTAAACAATGTAACCCCCCCCCCCCCGTGGGTAAAATGGATCATTGGGAAGATTTAACAGTACAATGAGCCAGAGGTAGTTTACTTGTCTGAGTGCTAAAAATAAATACACACAGAGCGCCTCCTAAAAGGCTAAGACACTAGTAGTGACAAGATTATTTAAATAAAATATGTTGAAATTCTATAGGGGTATATAAAATATTTTATAAGCTACTTATAGCTAAAATATACAAACAAGATACAAAAGTGGATCCACTTAATATTAACAATAAAATATGCATATATCTATATAAAAAACAATACAATTGTGGTTAAAAACCACAACAAAACTTAATCACAAAATAAATTACAATAAAACAGCTGTTGATGGTTGGATAAAAAATAAATATAAAAACATCAATTTACTGAGTGGGTGTCCATAAATATGTAGGTCCCAAACATTAGATTCTTTCCAGAGAGTGGAGAGAATTTAAAGTTTGGGACCTACATATTTATTGTTTTTTCTATAGATATATGCATATTTTATTGTTAATATTAAGTGGATCCACTTTTGTATCTTGTTTGTATATTTTAGCTATAAGTAGCTTATAAAATATTTTATATACCCCTATAGAATTTCAATATATTTTTTATTTAAATAATCTTGTCACTACTAGTGTCTTAGCCTTTTAGGAGGCGCTCTGTGTATTTATTTTTAGCACTACATTCACCTTTTTGGGGGCGGTGGTACCCACAATACTAGGAGCTACAGACACAAGGTTGAGCGCTGTCAGATTTTAACAGAAGTTTACTTGCCTGAGCCTTTTCCTTCTCGGCTTTAATCTGAGCATCAATCTCTTCAGGACTTGTGTACTGCCGCACACGGCCTTTGTGGCTCCCTTTTTTACCTGCACAAGAATATGTCAGTTATACCGTCATACAATGGCTAAAAACACATTAACATATGAAGTATTGGTTTGTAGGGAACGAACAGTTAATCACTTTCATCATTTAGGGCAGCGGTGGAGAATTCTAGAGCATTTGCCCAAATTAGCAATAATCGTCTAAATTAAAGGGACGTGTAACCCAATTTATTTCTCTTTAATGATAGAGCTTTTGATTTTAATCAACTTTCCAATTTACGTTGTCTACTATCTAATCTGTTTAGTTGTCTTGGTATCCCTTGTGGAAAAGGATACCTAGGGTAGACTCAGGAGTTGCTGATTGGTGGCTGCACATATATGCCTTATGTTATTGATTCACCAATGTGTTCAGCTAGCTCCAAGTAGAGCATTGCTGCTTTTAACAAAAGATACTAAGAGAATGAAGCAAATTAAATAACAGAAGTAAATTGGAAAGTTGTTTAAAATGGTTTGTTCTATCTGAATCACGAACAAAATGTTTTTTTTCATGCCGCTTAAAAAAAAAAATATTTATAATATCAGGACTATTATGGACACATCTCACTGAAATAACGCAGTTATAATCAGACACAAATTGACAGCATTTCACTTAAAATCCCAAAGGCCGACTTATTGATAGTATTGCGTTAATTGAAAGGCCCTACCTGAACTCCCCAACTCCAGGCCAGTTTTTTTTTTCATAATAAAGTGAGTATCTGGTAGAACCAATCAGACGCTGTACTGCTTATCCCATTGGCTAAAACCAGAATGTTTACATTCTTAAAAGGGACATTAAACACTAAATAAATGGTAGATAGAATGATGCACTGAAAGAAAAGATTGTCTGAGAATAACTTGTAGATGTATTTTTAAAGTTCCATTAGTTGTTTAAATATTGACAAAATAAGTGTAAAGTTTTAGTGTCTATAAAACAATGGGAGCTGCCATGTTGTAACTTGTGTTACCGTCTCTGCTGTGGCCAATTAGGGACAGTTATAAATAGGTCACTAGAGTGTGCAGCCAATGGCTGTGTGGTATATAACAGTGTTCTGCGCTTCAAGCTCTAACAGGAACTCAAAGGATCACAATTTCAAAATGGAATTACAGGAAAAGGGGGACAAAAAAAAATATATAATGAAAGTATAAGGCAAACTAATTTATATACAGTATATGATTTATCATTTTATATTTAATGTACTTTTAAAGCTACCTGTGAAACCTTTGTGCACAGTTTTCTACAGCACGTGTGACCTGACATTCACATCAGTAGGGCTTGTTGAGCACAGATGTCTGAGCCTGCTATGTGCTTAGTCTATGGGCTGCATGGCTGTATTCTATATTTATTGATGTGCAAGTAAAGCATTCCAGAAAAAATATGACTTGGTGTCCATTGGACCCTAATAAAAACCAAGTGTGGCACAGAAATTTCTACTTTCATTAAAAGGTTCAGAGAAGACAAATCAGTCAACTTATAAAACAGCAGAATGCTTATTCATGACTATTTAGTTATATTGCGAAGCACACACAGGGAAGGGTTAATAGCAAGGGTCATGAACGGAGGAGGACACGTGACAACCTACAATATAACAGATGAAGCACTAACAATGTATCAGGTTTTGGTTTTATCTTTCCCACTGCCTGCTTAGATTTTGCTCATGTTGGTCACAGAATAGTCATTTAACCCCTTAATGACCGAGGACGTGCAGAGTACGCCCTCAAAAAAAAAAAAGAGGCAGTTAACGCCTGAGGACGTACCCTGCACGTCCTCGGTGTGGAAAGCAGCTGGAAGCGATTCTGCTCGCTTCCAGCTACTTTCCGGTTATTGCAGTGATGCCTCGATATGGAGGCATCCTGCAATAACCTTACATGGCCATCCGATGCAGAGAGAGCCACTCTGTGGCCCTCTCTGCACCGGACATCGATGGCCGGTATCGGTGGGTGGGAGCCGACTTGGGAGGCGGGTGGGCAGCCATCCGTGTGCCGTGTGTTGTCAAGGGGGCGGGACCGTCGGGGGGCACGCACGGAGGGTGGCGGGTGCGTGCACGGGGCGGGAGCGGGTGGGAACCGCTACACTACGAAAAATATTTTTAGTAAAAAATGCCCAAATCTTGTATGTACATTTTTTCTTCTAAACTGGGTACTGGCAGACAGCTGCCAGTACCCAAGATGGCGCCCATTAAGTTAGAGTGGGAGGGTTATAGAGCTGTTGGGGGGGGGGGGATCAGTGAGGTTGGGGGCTAAGGGGGGATCGTACACAGCAGCATATGTAAATATGCTTTAAAAACAAAACAAATATAGCTTTTATTTTAGTACTGGCAGACTTTCTGCCAGTACTTAAGATGGCGGGGACAATTGTGGGGTGGGGGAGGGAAGAGAGCTGTTTGGGAGGGATCAGGGGGTCTGATGTTTCAGGTGGGAGGCTGAGCTCTACACTAAATCTAATATTAACCCTGCAAGCTCCCTACAAGCTACCTAATTAACCCCTTCACTGCTAGCCATAATACACGTGTGATGCTCAGCGGCATTTAGCGGCCTTCTAAATACCAAAAAGCAACGCCAAAGCCATATATGTCTGCTATTTCTGAACAAAGGGGATCCCAGAGAAGCATTTACAACCATTTGTGCCATAACTGCACATGCTGTTTGTAAATGATTTCAGTGAGAAACCTAAAATTGTGAAAAATTTTACGTTTTTTTTTAATTTGATCGCATTTGGCTGTGAAATGGTGGCATGAAATATACCAAGATCGGCCTAGATCAATACTTGGGGTTGTCTACTACACTACAGCTAAAATTACCCCAAAAAGCTCCCTAAATAACCCCTTCACTGCTGGGCATAATACACGTGTAGTGCGCAGTGGCATTTAGCAGCCTTCTAATTACCAAAAAGCAACCCCAAAGCCATATAAGTCTGCTATTTCTGAACAAAGGGGATCCCAGAGAAGCATTTACAACCATTTGTGCCATAATTGCACAAGCTGTTTGTAAATGATTTCAGTGAGAAACCTAAAGTTTGTGAAAAAAAAATTGTGAAAAAGTGAAAGAGTCAGTTGCACTCTCACAAACAGTTCTCCAAGGGCCAGGGTGCTAGAGTGAGTGAAATGTAGCAAAACAGGAAACAGCACTCTCTGGACTTAAGTATTAAACAGATAGTTTATTCGGTAACGTTTCGGGGAATGCTCCCCTTCATCAGACCAACAACATACAAGTGAACCAAACATTTAAACATACATAAACCCCTCCCCCTGGTGCAAAAACCGCCAAAACCTGGTTGCCATGGAAACCAAACAGACAGTTCAAAGTAAATATATTAAAAAAGCAACAATCACATCAAAGAGCCCAAATAATCATGGTTAATTAGTTCAAAGTTGGTTAGCAAATAGACATATAATCACCCTACATAGTACATATAGTGCATAAATCCCAGCAACAAGCCAGTAGCAGAGTATCATATACAGAGTCATTTCATAATATCTTTAAATAGGCACAGAAAAGAGTTCAGGTGAAACCCAGCAGGTCATCATATTCAAATGCAAATATTATCGCAATCCACAGACTGTGATACAAGTATTTCATAACCTAGGTCCATTCATCCCATTTATGTTAAAAAACACTTTCTGACATCACACTAGCTATTAATGATGGACACCTAAATACCTCAAACAATGTGACTGAATACAATGCGCTCAATTTAACACGACCTATACCTTATGTAAGTGACATGGGAGCAGTAATATGTTAGTTTATGGCCAAAGTGTAATACCGTATGACCCTGCTAGGCACCGGACCGCACTCGCTCTTGCTCCTCACACAGTCAATATCGGAATGGCAAGGGAAGTGCGCATGCGTATCTCCCCGGAGCAGCCCATCCCCCTTTGACCCTAGATAGGCTCCCAATAGGTTGTAGTGGACAAGCCCCTATCCCGGACTAGATGATGTTACTGTAGTAACATAGTAACAGTGTGGGCACCATGATGCGTCTTAGGGAGGGGAGGGCCAGGGGCCATGCAAGAAAATAAAGCAGAACACCGGGGTAACAGACCCCATACTCGTAACTGACAGTTTTACAGTCATAATAACAGACAACAGGAGTCCCCCAATTGTAGAAGTGAATCCTACATGTTCAGACTGACATACCTAATGTGATGTGTGAACAGAGAGCCATACCTCACTTGTCATCCCATATACTACAGTCAAGCCCCACACAGCACTCGCGCTTACAGCTTACAGAGTAAATGGAAAAAGATCGCTGTATATGCGCATGCGTATCAGCCTGGAGCTACCCGCCCCCATTGAACACGGCTAGGACTCGGATAGGCTGTAGGGGACAAGCCCCTACCTCAGTGTGAGTAACGATATTGTAAAGTGGTGGATAGGTCATATGTGTTGAGCAACATGAAGTGTATAGGGGAGGGGAAGGTAGGGGTCCCATATCAGTATACCTGCCTGACACCGTGTGACTCAAGCCGGTGCTATGACACAGAAAAATGCTTAAGGCCGGCGACCAGAACTTTACAACCGCTGTAACAAATCAGACACCCCTTAACTATAAGTGAAACAATTTCTAGTTAGGGCAGGCCCCCATCCCAATAGGTGAGGTAAATACAAGTAACCAAAGCAGTGTTCAATAGTGCACGGCTACTAGAACTAGGTCTCAAAAATGTGACCATAATTAAATGTGCGTCTGATATTTAAGACATCTGATAGTCCAAAATACAGACAAGACCTAAGCCTGGGTCCCCCCTATGCACCCCTCATGAGGGTTAAAACACTGGCAGAACAAGGAGAAAATCTATATCTAGACCTCACAAACCCACCGTGGATAGCAAAATGCTTTCAGAGAATCAGAAACTTATACATGCTATACAAAACCTCTAAAGAAATACAACCAGATAAATCATAACAAAACATAAACAAAACTGATTAGATCATAAAAAGCAATGCCAGTCTATCCCCATATTCAAACCTCTGGGGTGTATAGTGTCCAGTTTGAAGATCCACTCTGCCTCCTTCTGTAGGAGGCGGGTGTCCCTATCACCCCCCCTCCGGAGTGGGGGCACATGATCAATGAGCTTGAATCTCAGGTCCGCCACAGAGTGACCTTTCTCCATGAAATGTCTGGCCACCGGCTGGTCACTCTTACCCTTCTCAATTGCCGTCCGGATGGCACTCCTGTGGTTAGCCATCCTTTTCTTAATGTCATCTGACGTTTTACCTATATAAAATAGGCCACAGCTGCAATTCAGCATGTATACCACAATTTGTGTGGTACACGTAAGATAGTGCTTAATCCTGTAACTTGTATTGTTGTGTGGATGATTGAACTGTTTGCATTGTAGCATGGAGTTGCACGTTACACAACTCGGGCATTTGTAGGAACCCCTTTTGGTAGTTGTTGTGACCTTGCTGTAGCTGTCAGTTGGATCTGTTTTCATTAAAATATCTTTTAGGTTTCTTCCCCTTTTGTACCCAATTCTGGGTGGTCCATAGTTGCGATAAGGTAGTGATGGGTCTGTCTGAACAATATCCCATTTCTCTTTTAAAGTAACTCCTAGTGTTCTCGTGCTAGGAGTGTATGCAGTGACGAAATTCATCCTCTTCTGAGGGTCTCTCTTTGGCGTCTCCATGTTCACCTGGGACCTTGCGTCCCTTATGATGCTGCCATTGTATCCTCTGCTGTAGAATCGTGTTTCCATTTCTTTTAGTTGTAACTCACGGTTTTCTTCTGATGTGTTATTCCGAAAGACTCTCAGCATCTGTGCCTTAGGGATGGCTTTTATGAGTGACCTGGGGTGGTAACTAGAAGCGTGTAACAGTGTATTCCTATCAGTAGACTTCTTGAATAAAGTGGTACCCAATTTATTGGCCATTTTATAAATTCTTAGATCAAGGAAATCCACTTCGTCATAACTGGAAACTTCTTTAAGTTGAACCTGTCCCCCTATTGTGTTCAGGGATTTGACCCACTCACCAAAGGACTCAATCGTGCCCCTCCAGACTACCATGATATCATCGATGTAGCGCTTGTAAAAACGTACTTGTTGATTGTCATATACCTTGAATAATTTCTCTTCAACATGTTCCATAAACAGGTTTGCAAAAGCAGGTGCCATGTTCGAGCCCATGGCTGTTCCCATGAGCTGAAGATAAAATCTCCTCTCAAATTTAAAATAGTTGAGTTTAAGACATAGGGATAGAAGTTCAACAATAAAGCTGGTAGGGGGACCCACATAAGGGCATCTCTCAAGGCAGTTGGTGATTATCTCCATCCCCATTTCATGCGGGATAATAGTATACAGGCTTGTGACGTCAAGACTGGCAAGCACATCTCCTGGCTGTATGTCAGTTATTTCAGTGAGATATGCAATGAGTGTAGAAGAGTCTCGTAGATACGACCGCATGTTCACAACCAATGGTTGTAGCATAGAGTCAACATATTTAGCCAAGGGTTGTAGGAGTGACCCCCGTGCTGAAACAATGGGGCGTCCAGGTGGATGTACCAATTGTTTGTGTATCTTAGGAAGTGTATAAAGAATTGGCCTGACTGGATTGTTAGTAGTCAGCCATTCCTTGGTAGTTGAGTCTATCCAATTCATTTGTGCTGCATGTTCAATAACAGAGTCAATCTGTGCCTTATAGGTAATTGTGGGATCACAGGGTAGGGACTTGTAGGTTGAGACATCAGCCAGTTGCCTATCTATTTCAATTTTATAGTCCTGATAGTCCTGCAAGACAATCGCACCACCCTTGTCCGCTGGACGTATGACAATGGTAGAGTCATTTCTAAGCGATTGTACAGCTTCCCAGTCCGTTGCTGTCATATTGTTTCTAGTTGGGCCATGTTCCCTCTGTCTCAATCTCTGTTGGATAATGCGAGTGTATGTTCTAATACTTGGATTCGTTGTGGGAGGTTCAAATGTGCTTGGTTTCTTGAAAGGATGTCTGCTCTCTTCCAGTTCCTTTCCCTGGAAAAAATCACCCAATTTCAATTGCCTCTGGAAACGCATAGTGTCGATATAAGTAGTGAAGTCATCAGGTTTAGTTGTGGGTACAAAGGAGAGGCCCTTCATAAGTACTCGCCTTTCATTATCATTCAGGACATGCTGGCTAAGGTTGACTGTCACATCCTCCTCCTCCTGCGGGGTAACAGGGGTCTTCTTCCAAAATCCGCCCCTGCGTGTATGTGGTCTTCGCCCCTTCCCCTGGAGCGGGGTGGTAATGCCTAAAAAAGGCTGTGTGCTGTGCTGGTTCTCATTCTCCTGTGGCCGGTCACTCGAGTAGTAGTCCGTGTCGGAGCCAGAGCTTGAGTCCACCGTGTTCAATTGTCGGTGTGCATATGTTCTAAACCTTCTTTGTCTCCTTGGCTGGTACTGGGCTCTTTCAACAGGTCCAAGTGTCCACCGGTACACTTTATCCTTGTAATCCTCCATAACATAACCAAGCTTTTTGTTTTTGAAGGCAATTAAGGCATTATTATATTCACGTAGTTGTGTATTAATCTTGTCCATCCAATTCTCTGTTTTGTCCTGCATCAGGATAGGGCCTTTAACCTCCTCCAAATTACTGATATCATCCTTTGCTTTTTGCATCTGACTTCTGACTTCCTCGACCACTAGCAAGATCAAATCCAGGGAACATTTATTCAATATAGCCACCCATTTCCTGCAGAAGTCAGAGTTCTGTCTGCCTATGGTGGGCACATTATTGATTCTAAAGCCCCTGGGTATCAGTCTCTTTCTATGATACTCAGAAAGGTAAATGCCATGAAGTTTAAGATCCCACCTCTCTTTTCTTCAATTTGATGAGTTGATTGTACACAGTCCACTGCATTTTCCGCTGGGTCCCTCAGGGTAGTATGGTGTCAAACAGTATCCTTGCTGCATCTAAGTCACTCATGGATAGCGCGAGTGCTGTGTGGGGCTTGACTGTAGTATATGGGATGACAAGTGAGGTATGGCTCTCTGTTCACACATCACATTAGGTATGTCAGTCTGAACATGTAGGATTCACTTCTACAATTGGGGGACTCCTGTTGTCCTGTTATTATGACTGTAAAACTGTCAGTTCGAGTATGGGGTCGTTACCCCGTGTTCTGCTTTATTTTCTTACATGGCCCTGGCCCTCCCCTCCCTAAGACGCATCATGGTGCCCACACTGTTACTATGTCACTACAGTAACATCATCTAGTCCGGGATAGGGGCTTGTCCACTACAACCTATTGGGAGCCTATCTAGGGTCAAAGGGGGATGGGCTGCTCCGGGGAGATACGCATGCGCACTTCCCTTGCCATTCCGATATTGACTGTGTGAGGAGCAAGAGCGAGTGCGGTCCGGTGCCTAGCAGGGTCATACGGTATTACACTTTGGCCATAAACTAACATATTACTGCTCCCATGTCACTTACATAAGGTATAGGTCGTGTTAAATTGAGCGCATTGTATTCAGTCACATTGTTTTTGAGGTATTTAGGTGTCCATCATTAATAGCTTAGTGTGATGTCAGAAAGTGTTTTTTAACATAAATGGGATGAATGGACCTAGGTTATGAAATACTTGTATCACAGTCTGTGGATTGCGATAATATTTGCATTTGAATATGATGACCTGCTGGGTTTCACCTGAACTCTTTTCTGTGCCTATTTAAAGATATTATGAAATGACTCTGTATATGATACTCTGCTACTGGCTTGTTTGCTGGGATTTATGCACTATATGTACTATGTAGGGTGATTATATGGTCTATTTGCTAACCAACTTTGAACTAATTAACCATGATTATTGGGCTCTTTGATGTGATTGTTGCTTTTTAATATATTTACTTTGAACTGTCTGTTTGGTTTCCATGGCAACGCGGTTTTTGCACCAGGGGGGAGGGGTTTATGTATGTTTAAATGTTTGGTTCACTGTATGTTGTTGGTCTGATGAAGGGGAGCATTCCCCGAAACGTTACCGAATAAACTATCTGTTTAATACTTAAGTCCAGAGAGTGCTGTTTCCTGTTTTGATATATATATATATATA